>NC_059371.1:6032500-6332500 GCF_019703515.2 Myxocyprinus asiaticus | reverse complement strand
TGTTGGGATAACGACATCTGATAAATATTGTTCAATAAGTAACATATCATTCTAGAGTTATAACAGAAATCTATTACCATTATTATTAGTGGTGTTTGCTAAGGCAAGCATCACTGTTAGTACTGTTCATTTTAAGTATTAATTAAGCAATCATGTATGAGGTGCCATGCTATACTGTGAATATAGTCATGGCTATAGGACATTGTTAAGAAAGATGTGCAGCAGAGTTGCTTTATTTACAATATAGCACAACCTTAAGTGCCTTATTGCTTTTCTTCTTGGTTTTCTTGCTTTGTTGGATTTTTTAAATTAGCTGATTTTCAGTAGTCAGCATATTGGTGTGCATGTAAACAGGCTCATTGGCAGCAGATGTCCACATGAATTATGTCGGGCATCAACTCTCCACTCAGTGCCAGCATCAAGCGCTGATTTGCCCTCCAAATGACAAGCATAGCAGAAAGTGCACAGAGAAGCGATTGTACGAGTTTGTCAGGCAAGAAAGCGGGAGGCGTACACAGTTAACAAGAAGAATGCACAAGTCAATGTATTGTTGGTATCAGTTATCTAAACCAAGTCTATCTAGTAAGTTATCTAGAAATCAATATCAAGAAATGATCAAGTTTATCTAAAAAGTACTCATCACTATATCAAACCATTTTAATGTGCAAATGATAAAACCCCTGCAGATAGAATCCAGACATCAGAAAGTTTTCAAGAAATTAACTTGTGTTACAGACATGAAAAAATGCACATGGAAAAAGCAAAAAAAATAAAAAATAAATGGTGTGAAACCTGCAGACTTTGACCTCTGAGACATCGGTATGGGATATTGGTATCCATTAAGGCTGCACGACTGATTGAATTAAGAATGAAATTACACTATTACTAAACCGCAAAAGGCTGCGTTTTAAAATCAGATAGTCTGCATTCACCACTTTAGTCAGTGTTGCGTGAGCGAGCGGCACCCTCTAGCGGTAATTACAATTTAAATCGAAAAGTTTGTCAAAATTATTGTTTCACAAATGTTGGCTATAGATGCAGTACTCTTGAAACACTCCTCGATTTAAAAAAAAATAAAATAATAGTGTTAAAATGTAAATTCGAATTAATCAATAGAATTGGGGAGGGGGGGGATCACTTGGGTGTAAAGTTGGACCTGTCATTGCAAAGACTGACTTTGCATACTGTATATGCAAATTGCCTGGTAGTCATTGGCTGACGCTTAAAAAGGTAAGCTGCAATGTGGTCAAAGTTAGAAATTGTTTTAACTTGCAGCACCACATTACAACATCGACAGGAACCTGCTAACTATCCAATTGCTGACCCCCTGGCTCTCACCAGAGGACTGCAGCAAACATCCAAGGGGGGAAAGACAACTCTAAATTATTTAAAATATTTATATTAAAATTAATATGCTAAACCCTCTATAAATCATGATGCAGGCCTGCAAGTTATAAGCAGACAGTCACTGACACTTCTGGAAACAATTAATTGTGATTATTTATTTGATCCTGTATATTGTCACTCCTAGTTTCTAGGTGGAGGGGCCCTTCACTCACATATTGTCTTGGACAATGGGGGGCTTTAGAGTCAAAAAGGTTCAAAACCACTACAACAGAAGATGTAGTCCCTCATGATGGTCCAACAAACTGTAACTAAGAAATAGTATACCTACTTCAGAGGATCTAAATGTCACAGATTTACCATTTTGCTGAATTATATAAGAACACACACTTCAAAGCTGCATGGTTTGTAGTGTTGTGGGGTCCAAATTAATTTTGCATGCTCAAAGCCTAGTGTGACTGCAGCTTAACTCCTGTGCTGTTTTTGCTACACATACAGTATGAATGATACCTAAAACCATGCAGCTTGCTGAGCAGAGGTGCACGATAACTTTTCTAAGTAAATAGCCTTATGATTTTTGAGGGTAACTGCCTGGCGGATGACAAGAAAGTAAAATAATCCAATAGCCATATCCTTGACTTGGGCCAGTAGGCAGCCACCTAACAGCCTCCCTGAACACCCTAGCAACATGCTGAAAAAGACTCAGAATATCTTAGCAACTGCATAGCAACACAATAGTATTGTGACAGTGAGTATTACATAGGCAAGTACCACTCACATTATATTTAGAAATGTACATATCTAGTTATTTTTTGCTGTAGTTGTCATCTTAAAGTTGGAATGGTCATATGTTTCAACATGAAATTAGTTGCTAAGAAATTCTTACAAATTTGAATCACCAAGTTTGATGTACTATGTAGACATACTCTTAACATTCAGAACACAAAGATGCTGTGGAGGCGGGAGTGTGATTGAGCGAGGATCTGTGGAGAGTGAGGTCCAGAAAAGCTGAGTGATTAAGCATTTACACCTGTGCTAACACCTTTTTGTGTTTCCAGTGAGCTGTAGTGGAAATAGAAGGGGAGGAGACAGCGGCAGACGGGAGAGAGAGCCATGCTTGAACCACCTGTGTGTGTGTGTGTGTGTGCAAAATGTGTTGCTAAAAAGCAATAAGATTAACTTGCAATTAAAGAACTGTTTATTGGAATGCATTACACCGTCTCCCACTTCCTCCTTCCCTGGAACTAAGGAATTTGTTACAGCTGCCTTCCCAATCCATCCAGACCAACACTAAACTGCAAAAATGGCTCATTCAGAAATTGTCACAAATATCGTGACATATAACCATCCACATTTACATGTCAATACCTATTCAGTACTCAGCAACTTTCCTCACTCGCCCATATGAATGAAAGTGTGAATTACTATATGGTACGTGGAGGCTAGCCAATCATAACAAATGTCATTCACATATATAAGTCTTAAAGGCACAATAGTAGTAGTAGTAACAACAGCCTGTATAGTAGTAACAACAGCCTGTGAGCTGCCTACCTAGACAGGCTGTTTCCTGTTCCGGTTGCGGCTGACACACTGCACGAGTCTGTTTGTTTGTAGCTTGCTAGCCTGCTTAGCATTGCTTATTCCTCTATGCTTATCATTTTATCCTTTGCCATTTTACCGCGTGCTTCGTTTTTCCCCCGCTTTTTACTGTTTCAACTACATGTATATTAACACGCGCGGCCATTTTCTTTTTCTTTCTGCTTATCTACCTCTATCATTTCGACTGCGTGCATTCGTTTCTCCTTCGATTATTGCATCAATCTCAAACATCTGCTGATCAGGAACCAACACAATAAGTGCAAACAATTGCGTGAGGGATTCACATCAATCTCAAAACCTTGCCGCTCAAGAACAACCATAACAACAACAACAAACAGTTGCTGTAAATCATGGCATCTGCTCATGTTATTGCTTCCTGCATTGCATGCCACATGTTTACTATAGCTTCTTCCATCGGCAGTGAGGAATCTACATGTGATAAATGTAAGGAATTAGGCAGGCTGATGGAGAAGGTTAATGAGTTAGAGGCACGCATCCAAACGCTAGTGGAAGTCAGTGAGAAAGAGAAGCCGGTAGATACTGTTTCAGATGCGAGTAGAACAGGGAGCAACACACACATTTTGGTTCCAAATGTAGAGCCCCCGCAGCAGGGCGTTTGGGTGACATCTCGGCAGCATACTCACTCAGCAAAGCAACACCACTCTCCCGTTCCTGTTAGGGTTTCCAATTGATTCTCCCCACACAGTGATGCACCCACTGAGAATCATGTTAAAAGAGCCCCGGTTACAGGGATTCTATTGTAAGGAAAGAGGAAATAGAGACTCCAGCCACTATTGTTAAATGCATTTCGGGGGCTCAGGCGTCTGACATCAGATCAAATTTACAAGTGCTGGCTAATGCTAAACGTAGATTTTAAAATTTCTAGAACTTTCCAGTAATATAAATAGTAGTATAAATACAGGGGCCTTAAGCCCACCAGTTCAGTTCCAGCTGCCTAAGTGGATACATATCTGCATTTTTCTGAGATGGCATCAAGAGGCTGCAAGCATCCGGTAGACACATTTTGCTACGTCTGCGGCCAATTTATCAAGACAAGAGCGAAAAAGTACTCTGTGGAAGCATCTGCTAAGATGTGTGAGGCCTAAAAGGCATATTTCAGCATGCCTGTCGGGGATCAAGACAAACCCTGGGCACCTCATTTCACCTGCGAGCACTGCAAAAAAAAAAAAAACTCTGGAAGGTAAGATGGACAATTGTTGCTTGGAATTTTATGTTATAAAATTTGTTAATTTTTAAAATTGTAAAAGTTTTTAATTTTAAAATGTTTTACAATTTTCAATGTTATTGAAAAAATATATCATATATGAAAAATGTTGCGAGAATCTCTTACACATTAGTCATGGGTGAAATAAATGTATTTTTGTAGGATGGTACAGAGGGGAAAAGAGAGCCGTGAAGTTCGCTATCCCAAGAATTTTGCGGGAACCCACTGACCACTCAAGCAACTGCTACTTCTGCATGGTGGACCCTTCCAAACGTCAGACTGGCAAGAATGCACCTGCTATCACATATCCGGACCTTCCTTCATCCATCGCCCCGGTGCCACACTGCCATGAGCTCCCCATACCCACTGCTCTGGAGAGAGAGCAGCCGTCTTTAGAAGAGAGCATCAAGTCAGAGAGCGAGGAAGACTTTGTAGATCCAGATGACAATTTCAGAGGTGGAGCTGAGGAGAGAAACCCATACTACCCCCACCAAAAAGACCTCAATGACTTGATTAGAGATCTTGGTCTCACCAAGTCCAATGCTGAGCTTTTGACGTCTACACTCAAGCAGTGGAACTTGTTGGATGAAAGTGTGCAAGTCGCAGATCAGAGGAAGCGTCACCAACCTTTTTCCAGCTTCTTCACCCGTCAAGATGGGCTCTGCTTCTGCCACAATGTGACCAGTCTGTTCATGGCAATCGGAATCGCCTGTAACCAGAATGAGAGGTGCCTCTTCATTGACAGCTTATCCAGGAGCCTCAAAGCCGTGCTGCTCCATAATGGTAACAAGTACCCGTCTCTTCCCTGGCTCACTCGGTGCACCTCAAAGAGGATTACAAAAGCATCAAGACCTTACTGGATGCCTTGAAGTATGATGAGTACATTTTGGGGCTGATTCGTGAAAGTGATTTACAGTATAATCGTAAATCTCGAAAAACTACTCACTTCTAAATCCTTTGTAGTCATTTTTGTATTACTTTAGTATAAATACATGTTAATTTGGATTCATATGTTGTTTTTATCTGACTTTATGTGAACGAAAAGACACAAATTCACCCGTTTTCTCATTGGAAATAGGTACATTTCAAAATATCACTGTCCTGGTCACAAAAGCAAAGTTTGTGGAGAATAATAGCCATTTTCTATACTTTGAGGCATAAGCAATTAGGAAATAACACTTACTACCCAGGAACAAAAATTCATAGTGTAATGAACATTTTTTACATTACACTATGTAAAAAAAAAAGTTACATAGTGTAATGCTTAATGTGACACCAAGAGACACGAATAACAAACCTCTGTTGACTTTTGCCCATGCTACAGTATATAGATCACCCAGGCTGTATTCTGATTTCCTTGGTGAATTTGCAAAATATTTTATCAGATCTAGTAGCTACTGTGGATAGAGCTTTAATTGTTGGTGAATTCAACATTCACATAGATAATGAAAATGACACATTGGGATAAGCATTTATCGATATTCTCAACTCTCTTGGAGTCAGACAAAATGTGACAGGACCAACTCATCTCCATAATCATACATTAGATTTAATTCTGTCATATGGAGTTAATGTTGATACTATAGAAGTTCCTCCACAGAGCGATGACATCTCAGATCATTACCTCGTCTCTTGTATGCTGTGATCAGCTAATGTTACTTAATCCATACCACGCTATCATTCAGGTAGAACTATTCTTTTGACTACTAAAGATAACGTCACTAATAATCTTCCAGATTCGTCTCATATACTCAAAGTCAAAAAGTCTAGAAGAACTTGAAGTAATAACAGAAAATATAAATACAGTCTTCTCTAGCACTCTTGATAGTGTCGCCCCCCTTTAATGAAAGAAAATGAAAGAAAAAGCCCCACACCATGGTACAATGATCACACTCATGCTCTCAAAAGAGCAGCTCGGAAAATGGAGCGCAAGTGGAAGATTACAAAATTAGAGGCATTTCATGGTGTATGGAAGGATAGTGTCTGTAGCTACAGAGAAGCACTAACAGCTGCCAGGTCAGCATACTTTAGCAAACTCATAGAAAATAACCACAACAATCCAGGGTGTTTAATCAGTACTGTGGCTAAATTGGTTAGGAATAAAGCCTCAGCTGAACCAGATTTTCTGTCACAGCACAATAATAAGGACTTCATGAATTTCTTTACTGCTAAAATTTAAATCAGTAGAAATAAAATTGGAATTATGCAATCATCTGTCACAGTATCTCAGAAAAACAGTGTCTCATCATTTTCTTCACAAGCAACTTCAATCCTTCTCTGTCATAAGTCATGAAGAGATAACAAAACTTATCGAAACATCAAAAGCCACAACATGTATGTTAGATCCAATACCAACTAAGCTCTTAAAAGAGCTATTCCCTGTAATCTCAGAACCTCTTCTTAATAGTATTAACTCCTTGCTATCCTTAGGACATGTCCCAAGAAACGTTAAAAATGGCAGTTATCAAACCGCTTATTAAAAAGCCACAGCTTGTGCTGTTATGCTGATGATACCCAACTTTATATTTCTTCGAAACCCGATGAAATTTCACAATTCTCCAAATTAGCAGAGTGTATCAATGAAATCAAAGATTGGATGGCCAGAAATTTTCTTCTACTCAATTTCGACAAAACAGAGGTACTAATTATTGGACCAAAAACTTCTAGAAATAAGCAGCTAAAATATAATTTGACTCTTGATGGATGTACTGTTACATCGTCTTCTATAGTGAAGAACTTAGGTGTTATATTTGATATGAATCTGTCCTTTGAAAATCAAATTTCCAATGTTTGTAGAACAACATTCTTCCACCTCAGAAATATTGCTAAGTTACGACACAAGCTCTCTGTTGCTGATGCCGATAAACAAATTTGTGTGTTCATGACCTCAAGACTAGATTATTGTAATGCATTACTGGGAGGATGTCCAACAAGTTCAATAAATAAACTTCAATTGGTTCAAAATGCAGCAGCCAGAGAGCTGACTAGAACCAACAAATATGATCATATTAGCCCCATTTAATCATCGTTACATTGGCTACCTGTTACATTTTTTATTAATTTTACAATTTTGTTAACTACGTACAAAGCTTTAAATGGTCTAGCTCCGCAGTCCTTAAGTGACGTTCTGCCATGCTATATTCCATCACGTTCATTACAAACGTAAAATTCTGGCCTGTTGATAGTTCCTAGAATATCGAAATCCATAAAAGGAGGTAGATCCTTTTCATAATTGGCTCCTAAATTATAAAAATAGTCTCCCTCACTCAGTTTGTCTAGACTAAAGACTCTTCTATTTAGCCAGGCATACACCTCATTTATCCACCAACTCACAATTAGGCTGCTTTAGTTAGTTCTGCCAGAACCAGAAACATTTATCATGATCTGTAACTCAGCAAAAAATGTAATGGCATCCAAGCTAATATTATTCTATTTGTTGCCCGAGGTTACCAGAGCCAGCCAGATCCAGCTCCGTTCCTGCTTGGTGTCGGACTCCACTGCTACGTGTCTCTGAGTGATGATGAATAAATGCAGCTGGTGCCAGCCAGACATCACTTTAGTCTATTACGATGGACTTCAGGAGATGAACTGATGCCAACTCCAACCATAAGACATGGGATACTTCATATGTCACTTCCTGAACCTTGGACTTAGGACAGAACTCAACAAAATGACCTGCCGGTTGAACTGTGATGCACGTCACTGATCTCTGCCTGCATCACCTTGGTCTAATAATGGACTATACTCTTAAAATGGAATACATAAACTACCAATTAATTGCCAGCAAAAGCCTTCATCAGCCAACTAACAAAGGACAATGCATGTGAACTTTTGCAGTTAATCCAGGATGGACTTCAAAGACATTAGTCATTAATCTTACAGTTCATACAACATCTTTGTTTAAACACTGTCCCTTAACATTTACTTAGTTTATTAATTTTAAACCATGACTTACACTGCACATAAATAATTAATATTGGTGTTATATTCATGCTGTTTAGCCAGAGGGGAACTGGCCCCCACAGTGAGCCTGGTTTCTCCCAAGATAATTTTTCTCCATTAACCAACATTTTATGGAGTTTTGTGTTCCTTGCCACAGTTGCCTTCAGCTTGTTCACTGAGGTTCTAAATACAATTATTATATAATTATTTATTTATTTTTATACACAATTTAAAATCATATTTAATCAAACTACACAATAACCACTCTAAGACTTTATATATATTACAGTTTCATTTTCTGTTAATACATGATTTTCTGTAAAGCTGCTTTGAAACAATGTGTGTTGTGAAAAGCGCTATACAAATGACTTTTTTCTCCCATGTGCCATTAATGAATCTGAGAGAAAGCAGAGGAAGCTCTATATCAGGGGCCACAGGCACACAGTCCTGCTGAAGCCTTAATGAAACAAACAGCTTCAAGAATCGACAAGGCTGGCAGAAGGACAAAATGACCATTTGGAGACTATTGAACCACTGTTCTCACCATTTAGATAAGTGACACACACTAACACAAACAAACACTATAATGACTTTAAGAAAATGCAATTCACATGCTGATTCACTAGGAAAGCGTTAGGTCTGAAACATAATCTTATGCAAGTACTGTATGTGAATGCAAGCGCTTCTACCTCTGCAAGCTCAGTTTTGTGCATTGTAAGAAAATATAAATAATTAATTCATTTAAGAATCTTGGCCACGTTCAACCACCATAATATGTAGGATAAAACAAATAAATAATTTGTTTTATGACTCTATCAGCATTTAATCAATTATATGTAGCGACTTGCTACATGTAATTCGTTTTGGAATTGCCTTCCTCTGACAATTATATGTAGAGAATTTGCATAATGGTTAGCTTGTGGCTTTAAGCTTATGCTTGAGTTATTTTCCAATCATTAATGCAAGAAATTTAGCTCAATAAGGGAATTTGGGGATATTAAAAGAATCAATGTTTATGTCCGATCAAAGTCTTCGGCCAGCGATGAGCTGATCAGAACGTAAGATTGATTCTTACAGTAATACTACTTTCATGGCAATTGATAATATCACAAATACTGTAGACTGAAATACTGTTTGTGAGCATGTAGCTTTTATGATCGACAGATTTCAAGGGAAGGGAACTAATCTACACATACAACTAAACTAACAAACAACTAAACTAACAAATAGACAAACAAACAAACACAGGTTGGTAAGTGAGTTCTGACAGAAGATGAATGGAAAATTATCTGTAACAGAAAAATTAACTTTATGGAGTCTATAACCTTAAAACCACCAATGCTTAGTTTAGTACGCTGTGATTTGAGATCGGGTTACTCAAATTATATTAAAGGAAGCACCAGATTTCAGTGAAAGTCTGTAAAGTCTGGTTTGTACTTGTGTAAGTTGCATAAGTTGCGTTGCTTGGCATGTGATGTTCTCTGAAGTCCTTTTGCTTGGTTCAGTTTAAGGAAGACTTTGTTTGGTTCGATGGATGGGTGATGGAATGACCAGGAACTCTCCCGGAACTGATGTCTAAGTGTGTGTGCAAGATGAGTCAAAGAGAGAGAAGAGCATTCATCCTAGGCAGGGAGGTTTTGTTGAGTTGAATTTGGCAGAACCCCAAAGGTGTCTTGAGCCAATCAGATGTGTCATTTGCTGAGTCGCATGGTCATTTCTGTCCTCCCTTCAAAATAATTAACTTACGGTTTGTGAGTTTCCTGCTCAAAAAGTAAAAATTTTAATCGTGAATTTCATTAGAGAACTATAACTGCAAGTAACCCAAAAATACTTAACACCATCATTCTGGAATTTAAGAGACAATAAATTACATACCAAACACTTATACTTTCTTATTAAATTACAGTTATAATTCAGTTATAATGCATGATAAAACTGACTACTATTTAGTTTTTTACATGGATAATGCATTACACGTTATGAAAAGATATTTGTCAGGATGATCATCTGCATAGGATGCATTTGTCCATATTTTTAGTATAATCCTACACATGGCTGTGTATGTGGATTGTAGTGAAATAAGAAAAGTCCAAAATCAATGTCAAATGTTCATGAATTAAGCTTCATGTGAGCTAGTAAGCCAGAAAAATGTAAGCCAGTGTAGAGAGCTGGTTATATTGAAGAACAATGGAGGCCTTTCTTTATAGCTCCGGAGAAAGTCAGTGTAGATTAGGATTGATCCGATACCAAAATTTTGGCTTCGGTACGATACCAGCCCTGGTACCTCGGTTTCGATACTTAGGCAACAAATAAAAAAAAAACTGTTTTAATTTTTGTGGATTCCATGTTAAATGTTTCAATTAAATGTTATGATCAAATTGTGTTCAAATCAAATACATACTGTACAGCTTTGATCAAATGAAAATCTAATAATTTATCAATAATTATTTTTGGTAAAAACAAAAATGATTGTACAGAGCTTTACACTATTTATGAAAACATTAAATGAAAACAATCTGATTACCTGAGGCTGCCATGGCTGAATCACAACATGCTGATATTCAGTACTGTTATTCAGCTTTTGTGATATTGCTTACAGATAATGACACTAATAATATAACCATTTAACATTATATAATTGCTGTTATGAGTATTATTGCTACTACTTTGAATATTACAATTTTATAGAGTAGTAATATTTTTTCTGTTGGAATGTCTTCAATTTCACACATCCAGTTAAATAAAGCTCTCATTTCAGCTGGACTTTTATTTTGAAAGATCTTTGAAGTTCTTCCTGTTTTTGAAGAGTTCGTTATATCAAGCTTCGTGCGACTTGTGAGCTGAAATCTCTGGTGAAAAAGGTCATTTGAGAGTTCACAGCCGTTTTTACACTGAACACACTGCTCTGCGGCTCTGCAGATGAATGCTATTGGACACACTGCATGAAAATCAAGCAGTAGTAGTAGGTGTTGCATGTGTGTGTGCGCGCCTGCTTGTGTGAAGGAGATGACAGAGCATAGCGGTGCCTCTCATTCATTCTGTGGTGCACAGCACATGACTGTATATTACTTAATGAATTTATATCCTTCTGCTGTTTAATGATCACACTTGTCCATATCTAGATATTTTATTATTATTATTATTATCAAATAGTCTTTGATTTCATCTTAAAACTCTCACATTACATTATGCTAATGGCAGCATACTTTAATATGGGACCGAAATTAACAAGATGATATCATACCATTTTACATTTTTTGGTATCACGATATTTCGTTAGTACCGGTATACTGCGCAAACCTAGTGTAGATTCTGTATTTAAGCCATTCTGTGTAGAATTGTTCAGTTTCTCTTAGTTCTCTTCTGCCTCGAAATCCTACACCATTGTTGTGTGTTAGACTGCCATTCATAACTAAATACAAAAAACACAATACATTTTCTGCCATAAGAGGTGCTATAGCAGATATTAGAGTAAACTTTCTTCCTCTATGGCCAATTTTCTTGGCAAAGGCCCAAAATATACTAAAAACAATTCTAGCTCGCTTTTATGCATTCTTGCATTTTAAAGTATGTCAGACCGTAATTCATAAGGCAACACAAGTATGCGCTCTTAGTGTTGATGCAAGGCCCAGTATTGCACGCGATAGCTTAAAATGTCTTCTTCTACGATCAGTTTTCTATTTCAGCTATTCGGCATGTTCACTGTTCTAGTACCCTGACATTGACCCCGATCTGCCAAATTCCTGACAAGCGGTATCTCCCATCAGATTTTTTTTTTTTATCAGTTTAAATGTGTTTACCTTCTCCTGTGTTACATTATTTATACTTTTTGGCAGTACTCTGTGGACATTTCGCCCACTTGAGAACAGAGGTTTGTTGAATGCGCACTAGGGAGGGTCCCATGTTAGAATCACATGACCAGCTGAAACTACTTGCTTAATCTCAGTAACTGCCCTGTTATTGGACACTTTCACTCATGAATTAAATTATTCAAGAATAGTGAATTTCTACATAGGCATTGGTAACTAATAACTATTGTGTTTGAATGATGCTGCATCTACGCCAATAGGTGTCAGTGTAAGTCCAAGACGAAATATTTGAAAAATTACTGAGTGCACCTTTAATTATTGCTAACTGTGAACAATGAATTTCTACAATGGTATTGATAACTGAAAACTATTGTGTTTGAATGATCCTGCATCCACACCACTAGGTGTCAGTGTACCTCCAAGATGACCAATTCAAAAAATTACTGAGTGCACCTTTAATGCCACAGTCTGCAACTCGGGTCCACCCATACTTGTATATTTCTGGCCTTAGGGCTGTTATAAGTTAATGGAATGTTAACACCATTGTTAAATAAATAATTACATATATTAATAATCATCACCAAGATAAATGTTCTATATTTTATATCATAAACAAAATTCTTCCACCAAGTAACAGTCCAGTAGTCTTACTGTAGCAAGCAACTTGTTTCATTAATATAAAATTCAGCTCTAAACAGCTTACAGATAGACTAATGAACTATACTTGTGGAATAATTAATTATTCTGATTATTATTATAGAACGTAAATATTTATTAAACATCGGCATCTTTTATAATATTGTTGTTGCAGACACAAGGATGTGCATTAAGTTGACTGTTTTGTAAGGGGCGGAAACATTTCCGGAAACTTTCCAGAAACTTTCCATGGGAAGTTAAGCTGGGGAATTTTGGAAATATTGGAAAAAACTTTGGGCATTTGGCTATATGCTGCTGCATCTTTGTAGCATTCTTAACATAGGTCTTTGCACAGTATTTGCAAATGTACACAGCCTTCCATTCTACATTGGCTGAGGTGAAATGTATCCACACATCAGATGGCGCATGTGGCATTGTTCTGTAGAATAAGATTAGAAAAAAACTTGTAAAAAACACTAATGCAATGCCATGCACAGATATATAAATAGTTAGCTAAACAGTTGGAATATTCTGGAATGGTAAAAATATTTTACAATTGATGCTGGACAAATGAATAGAAATAGGCTAGATGAATAGATGAACACTCCTCAATCAGCATGCTAAATCACACTATAACCTACGTTCTTGTAATATAACAGAAAACTGGCTAGCAGAAGGCAGAAGAAAAAGCATCACAGTTGAGCTAGCTAGCACCATGGTAGCTAGCCTCTTAAATTGTCAATGAAATGGTGTTAGCTAGCTTACATTTAGCATATCTGATTTACTGGCTAGCTAGCTACTGTATAAACACATTTTGATTTAGTATTTGCTAGTTAAACTTAAATACCATAGATCAAATATATTTACCCTAGTAATATCATCAAAATGTACTTAACTGGATGTAGTGCTTGGGCTCAAATGCAGTAGTGTGGCTTCAATAGTCCTGCTGTAGTAAGTAGCCTGCAGTAAGTAGTGTGCTGTGTGCATGTGATTGAGGAATGCACAGGGTAGAAATTCAACAGAATTTGCATTAAATCTGCTTGTTTTAACCAAGATTATGCTGCAAGATGTTTTTTGTTTTTTTTTTAAGTTCCCTGTTATAGGCTAACTTGCAATTTTGCAGATTTTCCGTTAATTCCCAACTTTGAAAATTCCCGGAATTTTGCAACCCTAGTTCTGGTACCCTGAAATTGACACCATTCTGCCAAATTACTGACAAGCAGCATCCAACCTCAGTAATTTTTTGCCTCAATTCATGTGTGTTTACCCTTCTCTTTGGCGGGACTGATACAGCGTTATGTCAGCAGCCTCAGAGACACGGTTTCTTGTCCCATGTTGAAACCAGGAAGTAATCGCGTTCACATAATCAATGACGAGTGCCATTTCAGATGTTGCATTATCCCTCTAAAATTACATTTTTACTCCACTGACAGTTAGGTTTAGGGTTTGGGTTAAGGCAGTGGCAGGCCATGCATTTTAAGTCTAAGCCTAGTGTGATTCATGCCAAGAAAACAGTTTCACAATTAAT
This sequence comes from Myxocyprinus asiaticus, assembly GCF_019703515.2. Classification (NCBI taxonomy): domain Eukaryota; kingdom Metazoa; phylum Chordata; class Actinopteri; order Cypriniformes; family Catostomidae; genus Myxocyprinus; species Myxocyprinus asiaticus. The sequence goes on along the minus strand of NC_059371.1, from coordinate 6,318,417 downwards.
AAGACACCCTATGCCTTTGGGCATCATACATTATGTTGCAGCTAACTAGTAATACCAATTGACATTTTAAAAACACGTACACACACGAAAGCCAGAACTTAAAACGACACTTAATGCTCAAGGCAAGCCTAATTTTAACTGCAGCATGACTGTTTTGTGAAATGAACATCAAAAATCATAACTTTTCATATGAATCTACCAAGGAGGTCTATAATACCTGGGAAAATATATCTAATAATATTTATGATTTAAATGTTGCTTGCAATACATTTTGTTTCGTCAGTGTACACGGTTATGCTGCGTTCCATGCAAGTTGGATGTGGGATATTCCTACTTGATATCTCCGACCATAAATGCATTCCATTCCCTGATATACAGAACTGCAACACTCCTGTTAGCTTAGCAGGGGTTTGACTCTCATTAGAGATGTCTCCTAGAAACCCAACTGATAAACAATTCTGCAGCGCTAGCATTTGTGCTTCAGGTGTACGATTATCAAAAGAGATTATAATTTACCATGTTTTATACACCTGTTTCTGCAGGCATTTGTTAAACAAGCTTTAATATCATGTAATGTGGAAACAAACTCATTCATCGATATTACTAATAAAGTGAATGTTTATCACTTACTTTATATATCTCCCTGAGTGTCGACATGTTTGTGTGACATCATGCCCCTGAATCTTGGCGAAATCGGAGTTGAGAATTTCTGCACAAGCCTACAAGTTGTAATTCTGACTTCAAGATGCATTCCACTGCACTTTTCCTAGAAGGAAGTTGTAAAATCAAAACTTTTCAAAACTTGATCCGACACTGAATGCTCCAGCAGCCTAATTTACACTTAGAAAACTCCTGATGTTGCTGTAACAATGCAAAAAGCACTTACCAATTTACTTGAAGTGAAAATCAGCCCTCCTTTCCTGTTTAATAAATTAAGCAATCACACGGTCATGCAGAACATTTTGTGTTTTTAAATCCATAAGGATCTCTTTCTCAATGGCAATAGCGGCAGTTATGACAGTCGACTCGTCAGCAAGATCTCGCGCTCTTCGCTTTCAAATCACGTACATCACTTAAAGCGTGATTGCGTCACTCAAGGCCAGCTAGAAGTCCTGGACCAGGACATATCCGATCTGAGGCTAAGATGGCAGAACGAGTGGTTGTGCGTTTCCGCTGAGGAACGTTGGTAATATTGTCACACACAGTCAGCAATATTTACATAATATAGTTGCATAGTTGTTGTTTAATATATGTTTATAGTTGTTAGTTTAAGCTAAATTGTGCAAGTTTGGTTCATCATATTGAGAACTGCAGCTTAGAATCTGTCAGACGCCGATATGGATGAAAACTCGACATGTGAGTCGTGTACAACAGAAGAAATGGAAGTGGTTACCATCAAAGATAAAAGAGTGATTCAAGACACACACTCCTACTCATGCAAGGCTTACAAGGAAAGTGATGGAACCTGTGATTCAAGCCCTAATACACCCGATAAAAAACTTTCCAAAAAAGCGCGCAAAGAGCAGAAGTTCTGAACCATCTTTAGCTGAGTTACAGGACAACATCATTCGCGTTATCACTGCTAAAATCAACGAAAGAGCGGACCAAACTGACGAAGCTGTTAAACATAACGTGCTGCAAATCGAGGGGCTTAAAAAAAAAAAAAAAACAAAAACATCGCTGGACTTTTGTCATCAAGGAGTGGGAGATCTAAAAAAAGAAAACGCTTCAATGAAAATGAAAGTGGAACAAATGCAAAGGAAAGTTAGTGAAATGGAGCAAAAAGTGAATGAGGCTGACCGGTATAGCAGTCGTTATAATCTTCGCATATATGGAGTCACCAAACAGCAGGAGGAAAACATTAAAGATAAGGTGAAAGAGATTTGCTGTGTAGCAATTCCAGGCAGTGATGGAGAGACAATTGCGGCAGCGGTGGATGTGGCCCATTGCATCGGCAGAATGGACAACAGAGGAAAGCACCCGTTTCCACGGCCAGTGATTGTCAGATTTATGTCCAGATCAGCAAGAGATGCTTTCTGGAAAGGCGCCAAGAATAACGAGTTCCTAAAGAGTAAAGGATTTCAAGTGAAGGAAGACCTGACAGCTGATGACAGGGCAACGCGTGCTCGTCTGTGGCCATTAGTAGAGAAGGCAAGGAAAAATGGAGAGAAGGCTTACCTGGTAGGCAACAAAGCATTTGTGAATGGAAAAGAAGTTAAAGTAGGATGAACATTTCAGTAGTGTAACCTCTTTTTTTTTTTCTCTCGAGTTAATGCAACAAATTCAATGTGTGTAATAATGTTCTCTTTAAGTGCACTTAAGATAAGTTAATTTTTTTGTTGTGTTCATGTCAATTTCAATTTTTTCGCTTAATGCCAGAGGTATAAGAAACCAACTGAAAAGGAAATCTTTATTTTTATTTTATTCAGGAGTCTCATGCTTGTGAAGTAGACGTGACTTTTTGGAGGAGTCAGTGGGGGAATGATATTTGGTTCTCATTCGGTAGCAACAGATCTGCAGGGGTAGTTATATTAAAAGAAAAATTCAAAGGACCAGTTCACAGTAAACAAACAGATACTGAAGGTAGATGGATAATTCTACATGTTAGTATTGCTCTCTCTCACTTTATTATAGTGAATGTTTATGCCACTAACAATAAGCAGAAGAATAATAATTTGTTTTTAACAATTGAGAGTAAAATTAACCAAATGAGTTCTAAATTTCCTTAAAAATAAAGCTGTTAAAATTATAAGGAAATATTGGAAAAGGGCATGTAACCTTAATAATTTTGGTCACAATTGGGAATTAATGAAATTTGAAATAAGGAGCGTAGCTATATGTTTGGGGGGAAAAAATTGCCAAAATAAAAAGAGAGAAAGAAAATAAATTAATTGAAGAGATAGTGAAATTATCCAGTAAGCAAATTTTAACAAATGAAGAACTTACACAATTGGCCTCCTTGCAGTTACAGTTAGACACAATTTATGAAGATAAAGCTAGAGGTGCCTTTATAAGGAGTAGACAGAAGTGGATGGAACAAGGGGAAAATTACACGAAATTTTTTTAATTTAGAAAAGCGGAATTGTGAAATATCATCTATACGTAAACTCATGATTAATAACAGAGCATGTGAAAACAATAAAAAAATTGCTGAATATGTCACTCAGTTTTATAAAAACCTTTACACTTCAGATCCTTATAATGACATAGAAACAGATTTATTTTTGAGTAGAATTTTTGATACAGCAAAGAAAATAGATGAAGAATTTAAAGTATTTTGTGACAAAGATATTAAATTGGAAGAGGTTCAAAACTGTATTATGGGATTAAAAGATAATAAGTCTCTAGGGAACGATGGGCTTATTAGTGAATTCTATAAGCTGTTCAATGTTCAGTTATCTCCTTTTTTAGTAGCCATGTTCAAAAAATCTATAGCATACGGGGAATTACCTGCAACTCTTAAACAGGGTCTTATTACAATTATTCTTAAGATACATTTTATATTGACAACTGGAGACCAGTTACCCTTCTGAATAATGATGCAAAGTTGTTTGCTCTGATTTTTGCAAGGAGAATTAAAGAAAGGTCTGGAAGAAATTATTGATGAAGAACAGTCAGGGTTTATGACTGGGAGACATATCAGTAATAATATTAGGTTAATTTTAGATATGATTGATTACAATTGTTACATACCAAATGATTAATTCATTTTATTCATAGACTTTTACAAAGCCTTTGATACCGTGGGTCATGAGTTTGTTTAGATGTATTGAATATTTTGGTTTTGGAGAATACTTCCAAAAAGCTATTAAAACTATTTACAACGGATGTAATAGTTCAGTCAGATTAACAACAGGTACAACTAGTAGATTTGAGATTAATCGAGGTATACAGCAGGGTAGCCCATTATCTCCATTCTTGTTTTTATTAGTTACTCAAATGATGACCCTGCACATAAAACGAGCAGAATTTGAAGGTATTAGCGTATTAGGAAGAGTGTTTAAATGATACCAATTGGCAGACGATACTACCATTTTTCTTAAAAATGACTTAGAAGTAATAAAGGTGGTTAATTGTATTAAAGATTTTTCTTCAGTTTCAGGTCTAAAAATGCATATTAATAAATCTGTGCTGTTTTCACTTAAAACATGTGATTTAATAGAATGAAATGGTATTCCCATTAAGCATACAGTTACATATTTAGGAGTTATTATAGATAAAGATGAGAATGAACGCAGTTTGATTAACTTCAGACCTATAATTAACTAAATTAAAAGGAGATTTAATGTATGGCTTCAAAGAGATTTATCCCTGAATGGAAGGGTCTTACTGTCTAAAGCAGAAGGGATATCAAGATCTGTTTATGTGTCTTTAGCCTTAGATATGCCATCTAGTGTATACAAGGAATTAGACAAAATGTTATTTAATTTTCTATGGAGAAACAGACAACATTATTTGAGAAAGGACCTTTTATGTAAGCAAAAGAGTAAAGGTGGGTTATCTGTGCTTACCTTTGAAACCTTGAATAATACATTTAAGGTTAATTGGTTAATTAAATTCATGAAAGAAAAGGACAGCATGTGGTACACATTTCCAAAGTATGTGTTTGATATGTTGAGTGGCATAGATCTTTTGTTGAGATGTGATTATAAAATTGATAGACTACCTGTGAAATTAGCTAAGTTTCACAAACAAGCTTTATTAGCTTGGCTGCTGGTGTTTAAGCACAATTTTCCCCCAAATAAATATATTAATTGGAATAATAGAAGTATTCAATATAAAAATAGATCTCTCTTCTATAAAAGTTGGTATGAAAATAAAATTGTGTTAGTTAGACAACTTTTAAATTCAAATGGTAATTTGTTAACTTATAGTGAATTCTTGGATAAATTTGGGTTTTCAGTTACACCTAAAGAGTATGCTGTTGTGTTTAACGCCATACCTCAGTAGGTTACACATTTTGTAAGAGCTTGTGGAAGTGATATTTCTGAGACAATATATGTTAAAGACAGCATGTTTATAGGAGATATTGATATCCTTAAACACCATTGTACTAATAAACATATTAGAAATATTATAATAGATGAAACCGCTACTCATAAAAGTTCATTGTGGAACAATGTATTTAGAAATATAAACTGGACTAAAGCTTGGAATATTTGTGAAAAATATTGTTTAAATAATAAAGTAAAAAAGGTTACATTCAAATTTTTACATGTTATATATCCAACTAAAGGTGTATTAGAGAGATTTTATTTGGATATTGATTATTCCTGTGATTTTTGTTCAATAGAATAAGAATCTATTGTCCATCTTTTTTGTAATTGTGTATACTCTAAGATTTTTTGGGTGGATATGGAAAATTTTATCAGAAGGAAAACCAAAATTATATTCAAGCTTAATAATTTTGATATATGTATATATTATTCCAATGAAAATAATAATAATAATTATTTAATTTTTCTTGTACAACTTTTTATTATTTTGGGGAAGTTCCACATACATAAGAAGAAATGGTCAGGGTCCAAGCCAAATTTCATTCATTTTCTCCAGGAGATCAAGAACTACAGCACCTGTTTGGAGAATATTGTCAACAAAAAAGCAAAAAAGACTTGTAGTATTTTTCATGGCAACTTTTTTGATTAAGGAATTAATGTTCTGTACACTCTAGTATATTTATGTATATTTCTGTATATTGTTGTATATTATATTCTGTTAATAAATGTTTTTTTGTTTTTTTAAAAGACCGGGACATATCCTAAAGATCACACCCACCAAGACCAAATAAATCAATCTGATTGGCTGACGAATCTGACAATCAGACTTTAGTTGCTCATTCATTTGCACTGTTTAGGGATTCTGAAGAAATTCTGAAGGCCTGAGAGGGTGCAGCTCAGACTCACACGCTGCTTCCAGCATACGATTTGTGAAACAGTTGTCACACTTTGCTTGTAAGCATTGAGGAATAAATTCTAACTGGATAAACTTTTCGTTTTTTCTATTTGTTTGTAGATTAATTAAGAGTGGAAAGCGATTAAATTAATCGTAGGCAAAAAGTTGATTGTGAATGAAAGGATGAAAAATATTGATTTATTTGGCATGTTAGGCTAGCAGAGAAGGCTTTGCTGGCTCTGAGAATTTGCCACTGGGTTAAGGAGTATGGTTAATACAAATATGCATTGCTCTTCACTGTATTATATAATTTAAAACTAAAAACAGCTCACTTTTCAATTCTCTTTTGCCACCACTCTGTGGACTTTTCTCCTGAAATTTAACTCACACGTTCCAACAAGTTCAACAACACTTCCAACTTCGGCCACTGGAGGAAGTGGTTTGAATTTAGATAAGCATAGACTGATTTCACTTGAAGAACTTTTGACCTACTGTTGCTGAATTCACAATGAGATCATTATTATATGACCTCTTCTGACTTATTGCTTTATGTAGGAACAGCCATGGACGTGACTCATTCGATCAGATTTTTGAGCCGGAAATATCAGTTTTATAAAACTCAATAACATTACTAGCAACTGCACTTTTCTGGTGGGTTAAACTGTTTATGATGAGCTCAGCATATCTCTCTAGCTTGTTAACCAGAGACACCGTTCAGGGATTTTGAATATTAAAGAGCTGAGGGGTCACTCAACAGAAACTTCAGATGTGTCACACATACTGTGCCACATTTTGCTCTTGGTCTAGATTTGTTCCTCACTTGCTGATGTCCCCATTGTCCTCTGCATTCAGGAACAGGTTATGTGTGTTACTCTCCAGAGGCCTGGTGGGAGGAGATGGGTCGTGCTAGTTTTAAATGAGTGTTGTGAATGCATTATTAAAGTGCAACGAGCCCAGATATGAGTGCACAGCATGCAGGCGTGCTGCCAAACCTGCCTACACAGAGATACAGCAGCACTGCTGAAATCAATCTGGACCCAAGCAACCACACAACATGATGTTACATCAATGACAAATTGGTGCTACTCACCAATAATTCAATTCCATGGGAGTAATAAATACTATAATTACAAATGAATAACAGTAATTCCAGGTTATTCAATCAGAACATTCTATATCAGGGATATGAAATAATATAACCCCGGTTTATCTTCATTCTAAACCCCGCTTTTAACCCAGGGTAAAGCCACATTTCACACTTGTAATTATGAAAGGGGGTTAGCACTGCTTTTTACTTGGGGTTATGAAACCCTGCTCCAGAGCAGGGTTATGTAGCGAATTTGGTAGTATAAACGTACACGGGATGGGTTAAAGTGCCCGCGTACCTCCACCTTTATATGTAGGGAAACAGTATGTGTGAGCTAGGAATTAAATTAAACTGTCCTTATTCTACATTATTATGTAAGGAAATTTATAATGGAATTAGTCGCATTCGACAACCATTATAAATTAGATAAATGACAAATAACTAGATTATTTGTCTAAATAAAATTCTCCACCATTAAAATCGTAATACAACATCTCGTATCTGCTCACAATTTCTATTGTATGGAATTAGCTTTAATAAGGGAAATATGATTAATTCTCTTATTGGGGTAATATTCTCATGGCTTATTGAAAATAATATTACACATATTTAGGTATAGCTTTGAAGCGAAATCTTTTAAAAACAGGGATGACATTATTTATCAAAATATACCACAGTCAAATTATCTTTAAAAGGGGAATATGAATAATTAATCATAACTCGTTATAATCAATTATAAATATTTGGATCATTTAATAGAATTAACTTGATGTAGCTGAATTAACATTACAATCAATTAATCTGTTCGTCCAGCGAACACTCAGTATTGATCATCTATCAACTCACAGAAAGGATATTTTTCGTGGCCACAGAAAAATAACTCTTCTTAGCATGTAGCTGTGATCAAATCGTTAAATTGACGTTGATTTACAAGCAGACCAGAATCAACTCGCAAGAATATACACAAAAGCTTTATTTAACTAAATCACAAACACATAACTAATCTAAACAAACACATACACACAAATCACACATACATGAGAAATGGAAAAGTGAAAGTGAATGCAAACCGGAACAGAACAGGGGAATGAAGCTATGAAGAGTCATTTAACCATCTGAAAGAACCATCAGTTTCTTACTTCAAAGCACCTTTGTTAACAAAGGGGTTCACAGCTTATACTAAACCTCTGTTTAATTAGTTCATTGTACAATACTTGCAATGCCTTGGCTGTTGAGAGAGAGCCCAGATGCAGTCTCAGGAGAAAGTCTTGATGGTTCCTTGAGTTGATGGTGTTGAAGTTGCAATCAATTTCTTCCACGTTGAATGAAGAAATATGAACTTGCGGTGTTAGTTTGACTCCGTTATGGTCGAGGAAGTTACACATGGCTTGACGTGTTTGAGGCCTGCTGGCCCGCGACCTCGCGGCTGGACCGGGTGTTTCCGGTCCCACACGAACAGCAACCAGTAGAAGCAGCAAGAGAGAGAAGAGAAGAGAGAGAGAGGGAGGTCACTCCGACAGTGCCCTTTAACCCTCTGGGGTCTGAGGGTGTTTTGGGCCCTGGAGAAGTTTTGACATGCCTTGACATTTGTGCTTTTTTCAGTTGCTTAAAAACATATTAATTGCAAAAGTCTGATAACACTGTATTCAGCACAAACTGGGCTACAATAATATGTGAACAACATGTATGTACATGTTTGTATTTTTGAGAAAATAACATTTATGCTTGGTTTTTGAAAAAAAAAACTAAATTATAAGTCACTGAAATAAGGCCATATATCACATACTAAACATTTGTTCACAAGACTTTTGAGAACTGGATCTTGTAGCCTAGAGTTTTTGCTACAAAATGATGTGAAAACCATCCTGATCACTCATTCATACAAAACAATATAGTCTTTTAACTTTTGTAAGACACTTTTAGTGTTAGAAAGGCCATATGCGAGGAGGTGTGGATGATCATGAATATTGATGTGATTCACACCTGAGGACCCCTCCCCTGAGAGAGAATGAATGTGAGGAGACTTAATGATTGAATGTATTATCTGACTTTACATTTTCTTTACATAAAGACTTTACTTAAAAACTTTAGACCTACACTACCGTTTAAAAGATCTGTAAGATTTTTTAATGTTTTTAAAAGAAGGCTCTTCTGCTCACCAAGGCTGCATTTATTTGATCCAAAATACAGTAAAAACAGTGATATTGTGAAATATTTTTACAATTTAAAATAACTTTTCTATTTGAATATATTGTAAAATGCAATTTATTCCTGTGATCAAAGCTGAATTTTCAGCATCATTACTGCAGTCTTCGGTGTCACATGATCCTTCAGAAATCATTCTAATATGCTGATTTTCTAATATGGGCATATTTACTGCACATTTACACCCGAACAGATATGTGCAAGCACAAGCTTCACTTGATGATAATGAGGCAGTATAAACACTAGTTAAAATATAATCTAAACATTCATATTATTTTTATATCATATTACATATCATATTTATATCATACAGCATACAATTTAAATACCTGCTTTAGCCGAAACAACATTTAAATATAACTAAAACTTGCCTATTAGGACATATTTCAAATTTCAATACTCTGAATACTGACTGGCAAGTCTGGAAATAGTCCAGCTAGTAAAATATGTCCATGTTTATATAAAATAGCATGTCAACTAATGTAAGTAAAACTAAATGACTTACTCATCCGGAATTGTAACCTCGGCTGGATCAAGTCGCAATTCAAAATGTAAACATTCATCGTCGGAGTCCCGCTCTTCTTCTGAGGAAAATGTGAACACTTCCTCACTGTCCAGGACCATCTGAAGAGCTTCCTCACCTGTGTAGCGTGCCATCTTCCAAATATGCACGAAAGTGAATGAATTTGATGATGAACTTGATGTTTTTTAAGGCACTGTTGGGGGTGTTTACCATTTGCATAAATCGCCTCTGCACATTACTGTATGAATAGCACGCTCTGCTGGTGGGTGTGATCTCATTACAGATAATGAGCTGAGCCAGGAGAAACTGTACATCGCTTTGTTTCATACAGATTACATTGCGGGAGAATATTTGTTTTAAATTTGAATTTTTTTTATTTAAAAGTAGACATTTTAAGCTTTCTTTAGACATATGTTTCATGTTTGTGTGATAAGTATTTGCGGAGTTTGTTCATTTTTGTTACGTGTTTCAGAAAGATGCTCGTGGAGACAGAGACGGCTGAAAGCGCACCGTTTATTTTCTTTATTTTACAAAAGCACAAGGATTTGTTGTTATTGTGAGTGCACACAAATAAAAGTAGACCCTTTATAGTTTCTAATGATGTCTTACACTTATCTGTATGCCCAAAAATGAAGGAGTATTTTAAGTTGTTTCCGCTGTTATACGGAAAAAATCCAGCAGGACGCGCCGGCGAAATTTTCCAGCAGGAAAATTCCTTTGTTTGGAAGCTGACTCATGTGCATGATTGGAGTAAGCTAACAGTTTGTGCCCCTTTATGCTCTGATTAATATATAACAAGCATACAATGCATGCTATAAGGGGGTGCTATACTCCAATGTTTAGGGCATCACACAAGTATTAATTTGATAGGAAGCATGATACCAGTAATTTTACATTATCTAGTGGTTCTATCATAAAAGCATGCACAAAACGGTATACAGTACAAAAGACACTATACAAGACAGTAATAATCATGCACACAATGTCCTGAGGATATGCATGTTCATTTATAGAACAGTTTGTCTATAAATTAATGAAGAAAAGTCTGTTTTATGGGCTTTATGTGTCTTTCCTATGGGGGAATGGAGTGAGTTACATCTTTCAACATTCCTTTGCTTTGCATGTGGCTACCTTCCCCCACCTGGAATGTCTCTGAGGTCCACTAGTTGCTGGACCAGTGTCAGCAAAGGGGGAGTGAGAGCTGATAATGATTAGTGGGAGAGCAGACATCTCAGAGTCTGCTTGGGCCTACTTGGACCTTTACTTGTTATGGTCTTGAGACATCTGTTGGATTATTCTTTAAATAATGAATAATTGTGTGTCTGATTGGTCCAGATGCTACAGTTAGACCACATTTGCAGGGTTAACCCCGTGTTGCGGTGCCAAAGGTATACAGTATGAAACGATGCAGTGTTAGAATGTTTCAGAAAGTTGTTTTGCAACACACAACCAATAATATAAAGCCTCAGTACTTAACTCATTAAATATTCATGCGCTTTGTACAGTCACTGAAACTTTCACGCGGCGTTTATGTTCTTGGTCTGAGGGAAATGTGTCGAACAGTGGTGGCAAACGCGATAACTGGCGTGATGAAGAGACAGTATTCCATTTTTGTGGCATATTTCAGAAGATGAAAGACAAACAGAGCTGATTTGCTTGGAGTAATTTCCACAGAAGAGCAGAGCATCTCCATTGAGAGGTTGCGTGTCCATCGCGAGCCATTTTCATCCAATCATTGTTATCGACACAGCAAATATGCAAATAAGAACATTAACCTGGGGTTTATGGATGTACAATGTGAAACATCGGAACATGAATACTCAGGAATAATTATCATCCCAGGCCAGGGTAAAGTATGAACAGTGTGAAACATGAAACAGGATAACCTAGGATTCCGTTTAGAACAGAATAACCCGGGGTTAACGATTTCAAGTGTAAAAAGCCCTAATGGAACAAGTCTGACAATGTTCTATGTCAAATTTGAGGATGATAACTGTAAAACTCTTTGTTTTATGAAACATGTTCCAAGACCATGTCATATGATACTGGCAAATGCATAGCATTAAAGGGATAGTTCACCCAAAAAAGAAAATTTTCTCATTATTTACTCACCCTCATGATATCCCAGGTGTGTATGACTTTCTTTCTTCACCAGAACACATTTGAAGTGAAATAGAAAAAGGTCTTAGCTCAGTAGGTCCTTAAAATGCAAGCGAATGGAGATTTCTCATTTGAAGTTCCAAAAATCACAAACAGTCAGCATAAACGTCATCCATACAACACCAGCTGTTAAATTAATGTCTTCTAAAGTGACACACCTCACCTTTGGTGTGCAAAAGATCAATATTTAAGTACATTTTAACTATAATCCAATGCTTCAGGAGAGGGTGGAGTTCAAGTAGTCTCACGTGTGACGTGTTCATATTGCCATGGATACCAAGGTAATCTCACTTTCTCCTCTCGGATGAGACATCTAGGATAAGCACACAAGCGCACAATTGTGAGTAAAGAAACAGATACAAATACAGATCTAAGCCAAAACCAATCAAGCTACTGCACAGAGTTCCTCCTCCTCACTTGTAAAAAGTGCTGCTCTTCCGGCTGTGATGTATGTACATCAGTTCTCGCATTTAAAATGCCAATGTGATTGTCACACGCAAGTACCGCTCCTGACAGGAAGCATGATTTAGAGTTTAAAAAGGTACTTAAATATTTATCTTTTTTACACCAAAAGAGATCGTGTTGCTTTAGAAGACATTAACTTAACCGCTGGAGTCGAATGGATGATGTTTATGCTGACTGTCTGTGATTTTTGGACCTGCAAAAGAGAAATCTCCATTCACTTGCATTTTAAGGACCTACTGAGCCAAGATATTTTTCTATTTCTCTTCAAATGTGTTCTGGTTAAAAAAAAAGTCATACACACATATATCATGACGGTGAGTAAATAATGAGAGAATTTTCATTCCTGGTTGAACTATCCCTTTAATGCCATGAAAGCAGGATGAACATAACAAATGACACATTATCTGCTGCATATATCTTCTAATCATAATCGATTTGTTAAAACAGCTGCTTTTACTGATTTTACATGGATTCCATTCATATAATGAGGCAGAAAGCAGATTATTTATTGAATATCCAGCGTGCAGCAGATGACAGGTGTGCAGCACTACTGCAGTGACAGCTCCAGAACTGTCAATAAACATAAAAATACCAAAGAAGGCTTGAAAAAATAGAAACATTTTCCTAACAGTCTATTAATTTACAACATGTCTCATCAATCAAAATGTCAATTTTGGGTCACGTGAGCACCCCCTGGCATCCTGGGTGAATGGAACTCACACCATATGAGAGTATTAGAGTGCTTTAGCACATTAGATCGCATAATTTAGTGAGAAATGGATGAACAAATATGGGTCTGTTCAAAAACTTAGTGAGCTGCCTCGGCGTCTCCTGCCTACATAGGCAGCTGTCTTTTATGGCAGCATCCTTGCTGAAATGATGCATCATAAGAGAGCGATTTGGGACACTCTGCATAGACGGCAGCTCCGCAAATCATTCACATAGCGCTTTTCAAGCGCAGCGCATTGAATATTTCACTCGCAACTGATTTCAATACAGATGATGCGAGAGAAATGACGCAATCCTCTAATGAGCATTAATACGCACGCACACATAGTCGGTTTTGTATCATATTAAACTCTTATATATTGATACTTTTCAATATTGAATGGATTATAAGTATATTTATAATCTAAATTATCTCGCTTCGTCTGCCATCTTGGTTTTATTTTTCCGCAGAGCTCATCATGGTGCATTCTGAGATCGCCTACCCGGGGAAGGATACATACGATGTTACCTTAGAATTTGAAGATATCTCAAGAGGTAGCAAAATTAAGATACCTACCTTTTGGTACAGCCTTCGTGTTGGGAGCCACCTATGATGTCTTAAAATGTTGCCTCAGGAGGAAGCTCACTAGGTTTTGGAACAGACACAGTAATTCTTTATGAAGAGTTACAACGACGGGCCACCTAATAATCATTTCCTATGAAATTCTTTTCTGCTGATGTATTCAAGATCATGTAAGCAGGGAAAATGTATATGAACCAATAGTATCAAAGCCTACTTTTTATTATCCAATCAAATTTGATGGATAAAATCAAGTCCCGCCTTTGATTATTTCCTACTGAATATTCCCTTGGAAATGGTTGATTAAATTAGGTGTTTAAAACTCAGTTCTCTAAAATGCTTGGCTTGACATTGGGGACGGTGATTCTTTGTTTAAAGAAAAGAACAAAACCGTTTGAAAAGTTTGGGGAAATTTTGCAGTTCATAGTGACAAACAGATGTTTAGGAAAGTACTATTGTAGTTTTTGATGCTATTTAGTGTTTTGGGAGATAAAATCAAATCAAAGGAGCCTTTTACACCGTTGTACCCTAATATTACAGAAACCATGATTTTACTATAGTAATATTGTTGTAAATAACCAGAACTGTTGGGACCATGCATTCTAACAGAAACCATGGGTTAACTGAAGTAATAATGTAGACTGAAGTAACCATGGTTAATCTTGTGATTACTATAGTTTTACTATAAATACCATGGTTAAACTATGGTTAATGTAGTAAAACAATGGTTAATTTGGGTTAAACATGGTCTTACTTACCATAGTTGAAGTATGATTTTTTATTTTTTTTAGCAAAAATCATAGTGAGCACAAAAACATGACTATAGTTTTTCATTTTTCTGTATTATCATTATGGTTTTACTACAAATAGCATGTTTGAACTATAGATACCTTGGTAAAACCATGGTAAATGTTGTGATTACTATGGTTTATTACAAATACAATGGGATGCAAAAGTAGAGACCTGTTTGAAAATAGTCATTATTTGTGCAATTTCATTTGGTGCACTGCACTTTTAAGAGGTTTACAACAACATTTATTACAGTGAGAAGTTTCATGTTGCAATTATCCAAAGATGATGCAATAGACATGCATTTGAGAAGCAACATTGTCTTAACAAATGTCAAATCCTGATGATAAAGCTTTGAGTTTTGTCAATGCACTGGACCTTTTTGTGGTAACAATCTCTGGGCTCTAAAAGTTCCTTATATAAAAAGAAAAATGAAGTTGTAAAGTCGCTCAGCCATGAGACTAATAGATGGGCAGCACTACTGGGGTCAGACGCATGCTTTCTGACAGCGCCCGATATGACCAAGATGAATCTGCCTTCTGTTTCCAACTGCTAATGATAACATCAAGCCCTGTACAGAGAGACAGGCGTGATTTACTTTAGAAACACCAGAGTAATGCTTCTCATTTTGCCAGGAACTTCTCGACCGTATGGGGAGGGAGGAAACAGGCTTTGCCACTAATTAATTTTCTTCCTTCTCTCTCAGTCTTAGTTCCAGTTCATTTCCTCTCTCCTGCCTCACAGTATAATGGTAAACTTCAGCCTCAGTCATTAATTCATTTCAGGAGTATAGACAAACAGCAGACAGCAAACAGAAACACTTCCCAAATGAAGACGTCAATCTTTGTGCAGTGATAAATGGAGAAAGTTTAGTTGTTTACTGCTAAGATGTTTACATTCAATGATGAATCACAAAAACACACAACCATTAAAATTCATATGTGGATTGGTCTCTTGTTTGAAAGCATAATGGTTCCAGTTTTCAAACATGGTTTACTTGTTAAGCTGGATAAGTTTTGGGTTAACTTGGCATAAACCTGGCATTTATACTGAAATAGCCTGAAATCAGCAGGCAAGTTTGAGAAGTAAAACATTTTGCTCTAAAAACATAGCTGAATAAACATAAATGAATAGTAAACTCAAAAATGAAAATTGTGTCATCATTTACTCACCATCATTTCATTTCAAACATGTGATTTTTTTAAAGAATTCAGTTATTTTCTATGGAGACCCTTATAGTATAGGGAGGGAATTTAATTTCAGAAATGTTTCCTCACATTAAGTTTTGGATCCCTTTGCAATAGTTCCATCCATGGTTTTACTTCAGTAACTATAGTTCAACTATTTAATACTAATTTGTATTAAATCCATAACCAAAATGTACCATGGTTTCACTACAGTGACTATATTTCAATGGTAAAACTGTACTAATAATACAGGAAAACCAAAATGGCAAAAATTATAATCGTTCATTTTACTATAGTAACACCCAGGTTAATTTGTTATATTTGGACCAGGGTTTTTAAAATGAAGGTTTTTAAACTGAAGTTTTAGTGAAGCTATGATTAATTTTTGTAAGAGATGGATTGCAAACCTGGGAACACAAAAACTACTGCGAGTTGTGAGAATGTACAGTAGAATAATATTGTTTTAGTTTGTTCAGTCCAATACCTTTTTATACATTTTATTTTTATTATAGTTTTTTTTTTAAATTATAGTAGTTTTATTTTATTTTTATTCAAAAACAACATTTTGAAATTTGTATTACATTATTATTATTTACATTAAATGATTCAAAATACAAAATCTTTTCCATGCTGATCTTGATGAAAATGTGAATAACATGCAGCAAAACGAGACACTGGAAGGGAATAATGCATTATTAAATTTAACAACTCATTTACATTTATATTTTTCATTTAAAAAGCAAATCGTTCAGGCATTCCCCAATGATTCAGTTTTGATTTAATAAATAAATGTTACTAAATTTTGTTAGATTTTCTGAAAATAAGACTAAATTGTATGTCATTTTGCTTCTCAAATAAATCTATCTTGTTTTAAGAATGTTTAAATATATTTACTTGGTAAATAAATATATATATATATATATATATATATATATATATATATATATATATATATATATATATATATATATATATATACACACACACACACACTGCCATTCAAAAGTTGCTTGCCTGAAATGTTTCTCATGATCTTAAAAATCTTTTGATCTGAAGGCATATGCTTAAATGTTTGAAATTAGTTTTGTAGACAAAAATATAATTGTGCCACCATATTCATTTATTTCATTATAAAACTAAAATGTAATAAAAATAAATAAATAAATAATAATATTTTTTTTTTTTTGAAATTGATGACTTGGACCGAATAATAAAGAAAAGCAGTCAATAAGTGCCCAACATAGATGAGAACTCCTTCAATACAGTTTAAAAAGCATCCCAGGGTGATACCTCAAGAAGTTGGTTGTGAAAATGTCAAGAGTACATGTCTGCAAATTCTAGGCAAAGGGTGACTACTTTGAAGATGCTAAAATATAACACAGTTTTGATTTATTTGAGATTTTGTTTAGTCACAACACAATTCCCATAGTTACATTTATGTTATTCCATAGTTATGATGACGTTACTATTATTCTAAAATGTGAATAAAAAAAAAAAAATGATAATAAAGAATGTTTCAAAACTTTTGACCGGTAGTGCGTGTATAACAATAGAAGTATATGGTATAAGGCTGAACCATAAAAGAAAACTTTTAAGAATTTTTCTTTTTTTTTTTAAAGTTTGCTTTATTTATTAGTCAAATTTCCCAAAAGTGTGGTTTTGTTTTATTCCACAGTTGTGATGACTTTACTATTATTCTAAAATGTGAAAAAAATAATAATAAAAAATAAATAAAATAAAGAATGAGTAAGTGACCCTAAACTTTTGAACGGTAGTGTATATATATATATATATATATATATGTATTGCAAAAAAATAATTTTCTTACCAAGTATTTTTGTCTTATTTTCCAAGACAAAAATACTCAGTAAGAATTTTTTTTTGCAGTGTAGAGAACAACTTAAGTAAAAAGTGGCAGATTACCCCACTCTCCTTACAGCCAATAATGCTTTCTCTTCAAACCATGTGCAAATAATTACCACTGCATAAACTAGTCTCTATCAATGTTGATTCAACCTACCTATTGCACAAAAAATATGGTCAAATTTAGCAATGCTCGCCCACATTTATGCTAATAATTTAAAATTAATAGTGCTTACATTATTCCTGCCACTGGTATAATATCAGAAATATATCCAGTAAAGATGCAAAATATCATAATGCTGTTAACTATTCTTACAGATACTTTTGGACCAAACATTGACCACTGCAGTACAAAACACAGGAACAAGTCCTTTCTGCAGTAGTTAGATGAGATTAAAAAATTAAAAAATAAAATAAAATACAAGAAAGAAAACTCTCATTATAAAAACTTTATTTAGAATAAAACGTATAGAACCTCATTACATGTAGTGTGGATGGTCTAATCGGACTAATCTCGGGTCAGAACAGCACAGCACTGGTGACACTGAGACTTCACTAGGTCAGAATCAACTTTAAATGTTTGTCAGGAGTTATAGTCATTTTAAGATCTAATGCTTCACCAAAGGTAGCACACCACAAATACACCATGTAGAAAAGTGAGACTACTGCTGGAAAAACAAGGGAAAAGCACAACCTAGTCATCAGGGCAGCTTACTCACGTAACAGGTGCAACTTTGTGGAACAATCGCTGGAACAATGTCTTTGTTTCAGAAATGGAAAGTGGAATCAATCGACAGCCACGGATAGGGATTGTATCGTTACGTGATTGCGAAATCCAATGGTACAGACCACGCCAATGAACGAACAAACGAATGAATGAATGATTGATCAAATCTGAGGTAGCAAGGCAATCATGGCTTTCTTCAATTTTTTTTTTTTAAACATTTATTTATAAAATTATACTACACAAAGATAAATCATCTTGGGCCAAGTGTCCTGAAAATCCAAGTTTTCTACATTTGTCTTTTTTATAATAGAATCTTTCTACATGACCTTGAGGATTACAGTATCTATCGCCTGCTGTTCTCACCTGGAATGGATGCTTTATAGGCACAAAAGGGTGTTTTTGATGCGGTTTTGTTGTAGAACATCTGTGCATGCATTCTAGAAATGCAGTGAGGGTTTGAATGTCAAAATGTTTTAAAGGGAGACAATTCATGGCAAACGGTGTCAAAACAGGCTAGAACTAGAACAGAACAATGTTGGGGGCAACATGCAGTTTTGAGACGGCAAAACACGATTCGTCTTCATATGAATTGTTTACGAAGTTTTCTGACTAAACTAATAACCACGTCTGTAGAAAAACAACAGGTGCCGATTTGAACAGGGATGGTTACTGGGGTGATGTGAGTTGCTTGTGAGATATGTAGTAGTTTGTTTCCTGGTGAACGCAAAAATAAAAGTGAACAGGTTACACGATAAATGGCCCCCATAACCCTAAATAATCATCAAGAGTGTTAAAACAACAGGCAAATACACCTCAAGTACAATCTACATGTTGATCAAATATACAGTTGCATAGTACAGACAGACACAGAAGTAAAAGCCATTTAAATGAATTGTGTGATCCTGTTCCAGAGTCTTTGAGTCCATGTCTATCTAGAGAACAGCCAGGAATCTGCATCTCTGGAATGGGAAACTTGAACTGTTGAGCTGGACAGTGCTCTTCACGTCCGTAAGATTTCTACTCTCCAAATGGGTGCTCTGTTGACAACACTTACATCACCTGGAAACAAAGTAATCATTAATCATATATATATATATATAGAGAGAGAGAGAGAGAGAGAGAGAGAGAAAGAGAGAGAGAGAACATATATAGTGAGTGTTAATTGCCAGGAATTAGAACTGGGAATCAAAAGGAATATAACGATTCTGGTGATGTTTCTTCTAAATGATTCACAACTCTTATAGATTCATATTTCAAATTCTATGGAGCCTCTTAGATGGCAGGAAGATAAATTATTTTCTGAAATGGTTTTCCATTCCCTCGCAATTATTTTGGGTTCCCTTGCAGTACCTTTAACCATCCCTTTTTTTGTGGTGAGAACCATGGTGTTAAAAACCATGGTACATGTACCACAAATTAACCATGCTGTGGTTGAAACTAACCTTTTTTTTTTTTTTTTTGGCACAATGATTATGATTTGTTGTAGCTTTGGATGGTTTTCCTGTATTATTACTACAGTGTTAAAAAAAGTTTATATATTAAAATATGGTTGCTGTGGTAAAACCCTGGTAAATTTTGTGGTTATGGTTTTACTACATATATCATTATTCAAGTATGGCTACTGTGGATAAACAATGGTGAATTTTTGTATAGGATGGATAAGGGTATCATGATGGAAGCCAAAATAATTGAGAAAATGAAAAACTATTGCAAGGGAATGCAAAATTTTGAAAGGGAACACAAACTATTTAAGAAAATAAATTTCCTCCCTATCCTTCAATGGGACAGTCCTCCAATTCGACTGGATGAAAACTCTGTTTTTTTCCTGTTTTAAAGTAGATTTTGCACTTTTGGACCCCACTGTATGTTCAAGTTTTCCAGTATAACATTGTTACTTGGTGATGTGTGGTAAGGCTTACCTTGGGTCTTGATGACACACTTGATGCTACAGAATCCAAAAGATGGATGAGAAAGAGAAAAGGACATTGTTAGGACAATATAACAGCTGTACTATCCATGACAGTCTTGTCAAGATCAACATACGCACACTTTCCACAATATGGCTACGTGTTCACCTTCAAACCCTTAGGATTGTTTGCTCTTCAAAACACTGAGTGAACTGCTTTAATTAACTCTTATGGGGGAGACAACAGCAAACAAAACTGAGATGGCTCCTAACACTCATATCACCTGTCCCAGTGTCCTTCATTAAAATTCTCCCTTCAAACAAAGAACGTGGAAATGGCCCTTTATGTTTTCCAGAGCAGATCTCACCGCACACAAGGGCCCAATACAGTAAAATGACAATGGGCCGAGATCGATATTGTACAGACAGTTTCTGGCTAACAATGCAAGCTGCAATCTGGGTCGAATTTAAAAGCAGAACAATAACAATAAAATCTTATCAGTGACTTCTGAGTCAAAAAAATATCTTTAAAACTTTGGCAAAGTCTTAAGTCCCATTTAAGTTGAGTCATTCTATAAAAAATCCATCTCAAAAGGATTTATTTGTGCTTTTCTGTGGAACAATAGCGATTATTCAAACATTATACAGAATCAAAGCTTTCAGACTACAGGAACGGGGCCATTCTGAAAGGCAGAATGGTGTCGTGTTTGGCAGACTGACAGGTGTAAGACGAGGCGGGTGCAGTCTGAGCTGAGAGTTTCTGGGATGCCAATGATAAGGACAGTTTATGTGCAGAAAGAGGCAGCCAGATTGGAATGGATTTTTAGCTGAAACTGCAGATGGATTTCAAGCAAAAAAAAGTTTTCACAAGTTGCTTAATACATATTCCCTACAGGAATATGTATCTCAATACCCAAAACAAGAAAAGAAACAGAAACAGAATAAGACAGAGGCTGTGTCCCAATTTGCATACACTACCTATCCTAAATAGTATGAAATAATATTAAGGCCTAAATAGTATGCTGTACAATGTCTAGTGGATTTTCAAAGTGTGCATCCATTTTCGCTGGTGGAAGAGCAGTTCGTGTCTTTTGTGACTTTTTCATTGGTTCAAGTGAATATCAAATCAGAATTGACCATATTTACTTCCTTAATATACACACCTACTCAAATTGTGCATGATTCAGTGCACATTATTCATTTTGTTATTCATTCATAACAAAATGAATGCCCACTTTTCATGATCCAAACAATACCTGTTGGATATAATCGAGCCCCAGCCTACACTTTTTTTCTTTGTGAAAATTCTGTTTCAAATGGAAATATGTCACATTACAGAAGTAAAATGGGTGATGAATGTCATTTCATGTTGACTTGATGGCAGTTTATAAATGTACAAGCCTAAAAGGGAAGTAATATTGTAACGATCGCTAGCGAGACAAACAGACCCAAAATCGGAGGAACAGTTCATTTATTTACAATAAATGTGAATAGTCCCTGAATAAGAATCCTCTGTGGAAGCTCAGCTGACACGCAGCAAACTGGAAGGCAATCACACACCGACACGTGGGCAGAGACAAAGTATCCTCCGTGAAAGCTCAGCTGACACGCAGCAAACCGGAAGGCAACCACACACCCGACACACGGGCAACCAAAAAATACACGAGACAGGACCAACTAGGCAGACAGAGTGAGGTTAGTTACTTCACATCAAACAACAATACTCAAACCCTCAGTTAACACTGAGCAACACACAAAGAATGTACACAAAACACGAGACAGACAGGGGACGATGTGACAGCGCCCCCCCCCCCCCCAAAACGGGAACATAAAAAAACAAGAACTAATAAAGAACAGAAAGCACAACAGAAAGTGAGGGAGTTTAAGTAAAGGGCCGTGGTCCGGAGGCCTGGGAGAGGCCTCAGGGCAGAGGCAGGGTCTGGCAGGGGAAACAGTGAGCTGGGCAGCAGCTGCTGGACAGGGTTCAGGGGGGAGTGGCTCAGGGGGTGGGGCCATGGACGGCACAGGTGTGGGTGCTGGTCGTTGTTGGGAAATGGCCTTCATAGCCATGGATGCTGGTCACGACAGGAGAACGGCCTTAGCAGCCGTGGGCACTGACAGAGGCTGGGGAACAGTCTCCGTGGCCATGATCACCAACAGAGACTGGGGAACGGCCTCCATGGCCGTGAGCACAGGTAGTGACAGAGAAAAGCTTTTGTTGCTGTGAGCACTGGCAGTGACAGGGGAACAGCCTCCGTGGCAATGAAGACCGACAAGGACTGGGGAACAGACCCCGTGGCTGTGAGGACCGACAAGGAATGGGGAACAGACCCCGTGGCTGTGAGGACCAACATGGACTGGGGATCAGCCTCCGTGGCTGTGAGCACAGGCAGTTGCTGGGGCATGACTTCCGTGGTTGTGGGCACTGGCAGGGGCAGGTCAACAGTCTCCGTGGCTATGGGCACAAACAGTAACAGGGAAACGACCTCCGTGGTCGTGGGTACCGACAGGGACAGATCAACAGCCTCTGTGGCTGTGAGCGCTGGTAGTGACTGGGGAACAGCTTCCATGGCTATGGGCACTGGCAGTGACAGGGAAATGACCTCCAGGGTCCTGAGCAGAGACAGAGACAGGGGAACAACCTCTGTGGTCATGGGCACCGGCAAGGACAGGTCAACAGCCTCCATGGCTGTGGGTACAGACAGTGACGGGAACGACCTCCGTGGTTGGGGGCACTGGCAGTGACAGGCAAATGACCTTTGTGGTCGTGAGCAATGGCAGTGACAGGTCAACAGCTTCCATGGCTGTGAGCACAGGCAGTGACAAGGGAACGACCTCCATGGTTGTGAGCAAAGACTGTGACAGGGGAACGACCTCCATGGTCGTGGGCACCGGCAGGGACAGTTCAACAGCATCCGTGGCTGTGGGCACAGACAGTGATAGGGGAATGACCTCCGTGGCCGGGGCACTGGCAACGGCAGGTGATCGGCCTCAGTGACAGTGGGTGCTGGCAGCAGTAGGGGAACGGCCCCAGTGACTGAGGGATCTGGCAGCAGCAGGGGCACTGCCAGCAGCAGGGGAATGGCCTCCATGGGTGCTGGCAGCAGCAGGGGAACTGCTTCATTGACTGTGGGTGCAGGCAAAGGCAGGGGATCGGCCTCAGTGACCATGGGCGCTGACAGCAGCAGGAGAACGGCCTCTGTGGCCGTGGGCGTTGTAAGCAGCAGGGGAATGGCCTACGTGGCCATGGGCACTGGCAGCAGCAGGGGAACGGCCTCAGTGACCATCGGTGCTGGCAGTGGCAGGGGAACAGCCCTTGTGGCTGTGGATGCTTGCCGCGGCAAGGGAACGGCCTCCGTGGCCGTGGATGCTGTCAGCAACTGAGGAGCAGGCGCCTGTCTCCTCCTCCGCCTCCTCTGGGCGGTGATAGGTTCATCACACTGCAGCAGGGCCGGATAGAATACTCGGCAGAGCTCCATGGCGAATACTAAGAACGGCACGCAACAAGCACGTCCATTGTCCCACATGGCAGTTCCCCAATCAGCAGCCCTTTCGATGAGGTGCAGGATGACTAAATCCACCATCATTCTCATCGACGGGAAAGCAGAGGGCTGTGATGAGAAGAACAAGGAACATTGTGAAACGAATGCGCCACAGGAAACAACCTCACCTGAATATGGGGCTAGAAGGGGAATACGGGCTTCTGAGCGTCCAGAATCATGGGGAACCACCGGACCCGGTGAAGATGCTTCCTGAGAGGGGCCAGCATCGGGAGATAGGCGGAGCTGCTGCACGACAGAGGTGAGCTCAGCAAGCTGCGAAGCCATCTTCTCCAGAGCCCGGATAAATGCAGAGATTTGATCCTGCTTACGTTCCAGCAAAGCTCTCTGCTGAGAGAGGGCTGAGTGAAGAGTATTCCTCCACTGGGTCCATGCTTGGCTGGATTGTAATGAAATAGAGCGCACGGCGGTCACAAACAACCGGACCCAGACGGGGCGATGATGCCACAGTCCCGTCAGACAGAAACCTAACCTGACAAGGTGACAGGACCGTGACAAATACTGAATTTAAAATTATGAATTTAGAGAAATACAAACAATATGTGACCAATGGCATGGTTGTATCGTAAACAAAAACTATTATTAAGACAAAAACGAACAGTTAACTAAAATACATTTAAAAATGGGAGTTTTCAAAAACTAAACTTCGAACAAAAACTAAATAGAATTATAGAGAAAATTACTTAGTTTTTCATATATTCAATCATTGTTGGATGATCTGATTTAAATTATCTCTCACCTGATTTTACAGTTTGCCTGCACGTGAAGTGGCACGTAAATCTGGGGGTGGGGCTCTGGACGACACCAAAATAAGCCAGCATGCGACAAAGTGCTGACGGCAAATAATGGCACCCAGACAACGCAAAATAAATTGGAACCTCATTTAGTTGACCACAAACAAAATTTCAGAAAATATTTCATTCCGTGAACTTTGGAAACTTTGTCAAATAAGCAACTGCTTGTTCTCCGGTGCGAGCCGTCTGACATAAGACCCGTGTGATTCCAGTCCATGCTGCTGATAAATGCTGCGGAGATGTTGGAGTAGTTACTGCTAAATGTAGCCTATATGCATCGGCAATGGAACATTTATAGAACATTTCCTTCATGTCAGCAAGAGTTGTGTTGTTGTGAATTTGACAAATACAATTTTTAACTTTGATGACATTATTAGCTTTTGATCAAATGTTATTACATGCAGGCTAACACTTTATAAAAAGGTTGTACTTGTTAACATCAGTAAAATGCATCATGAACAAACAATTAACAATATGTTTTCCAGCATTAATTAATCTTAGTTAATGTTAGCTAATAAAATGCAATTGTTCATTGTTTGTTCATGTTAGTTTATACTGCATTAACTAATGTTAATGTATACAACTTTTAATTTTAAAACTGTATTAATATTTGTTGAAATTAGCATTAGCCAATATTAATGAATGCTGTAAAAGTATTGTTCACTGTTAGTTCATGTTAACTGATGTAGTTAACTTATGTTAACAAACAGAACCTTATTGTTAAAGTGATAATTTTAGTTATAAATAATGTTTACATATACCATTTATTAAAAAATGTTAATGTAAAAAAAAATATTGGTATATGTTGGAATTATCGTTAATCAAGGTTAATATGTGCTGTGTAAAAGTGTTGTTCACTCTTAGTTCATATGAACTAATGTAGTTAACTAAAGTTAACAATTGCAACCTTATTTTAAAGTGTTACAGATATTAAAACAATAACTCTGGTCCCAAAACTGGTGTACTGGCAACTTAAAAATATGTATTTTTCCATCAAAAGGCAAAATACACACTTTAGAGGCAGCGTACAAACTACATTTTAAGCTGCGGATACCACAAATAGGGTCTTTCAAACACCCCCAAAACGCATTTTATACATGTTTTTCTCTCAAATGCTCCACCACAGCTTTTCTAGTGTGTAGTGGCCTATGATGTAGTAGAGTGTTCAAACTGGAATGCGGCCAGATACTTTTTGTTACCCGATAGGAGATGAAGACAGAAGTAGACAAAGAAACCCAGAACAGAGTCAAGTATGAGTTCACATGCTTTAGACAGATTTACAGAGGGAAAGACAGAGCGTTAGACTTACGAGAGCATGCAGGAAAATTGTGGTTAATTTGTTCCATAACCTCAGCCAGATCAGTGCTACTGTTAAAACAATCATCTGAGAAAACACACACAATACACTCAACAGATTAGGAAATATAGAAGTCAGTGTAGTCCCATCAGTATAATTGTCCTACACTGTGTGTGTGTGTGTGTGTGTGTGTGTGTGTTTACCTGAGAGCTCGATTTGTCCTGCTGCATCCTGATGGAGAGAGCCGGATGATGATGTGCCATTTAACTCAGGCTAGAGGAGAGATAAGCATTGTTTTAAATCACAATGCAACTCTTCTCATAATTGATACTGAGACACTTATAACCCAGCATCAAATATCAAACAGATTAAACATTATATCAATATTTTCTTGTGACATTACAGCTAATAGTGTTACTCCATCTGAAAGCAAACTGGCCAGAAATGTCACACTGTATCCTAAACAGACGCAATACAGAAGCAAGTGATGAAGGGTATCTCTTCCATGGTAATCACAGTTTTCTGTCCAAAAAAGCCTGAACCAGGCTGAAATGACAGTCTCTTTTGCAAGCTTTATATATATATATATGTGTATTTTTTTGTTTTGTGGTACAGATGCATAAGGGCAACTACAAAATATAATCAAGGGCTTTAAAGCCTGGACCTTCATGAATTATGAACCAAGCCATTCGTTTTGAAGATCATTAATCTAATGATCTTTGATTGTTGGTGAAACAAGGGCCTTGTTTGCTTCCAGAAATTTTTCCAAGAGATGAATCAAATCATTAAGAGCCCGATGAAAGAAATACAATGTTTGTTAAAAACCAGGAAACAAACTTTTAAAACTCAGTAAACTGGTCCACATGGGTAAAATAAGAATATTTTAACTGGGCCTACATAAATAAATTGTTAATGAAGATTGGCTTCCTACAGTACTTTAAAGTAGAACATTATGTCAAAATCAAAATGATCCAAATGCTTAGGCATTTAGACCATTTTGAATTTGACTGAATTTTGTTCTCATTTCTAATTACTTGATTGCATTTTATTTTTAAATATGATATTCAAATAAGTTTTGATAATCTAAGCCTTAGCAGTTAGATTATTCAAAATGTATTCAAATATCCTATGCAAAAACGCAATCAAGTAATTATGATAAGCTACCACCAAAGACCATTTCTGACCCCTGAAAAATCCTGTGTTTGCCTTTTTGGAAATCAAGTTACACAGTTTATTTAGCTAAGAGCCTTTGATGAGACCATCTGGCTAAACCAAGGCTCATTTCAGAAAATCAGCACAATAAATCCTTGTTACACTAAATCAGGATCCATTGAATCAGCCGTTGTTTGATTCATGACACTGTTTGACTAGCTGGCACTGCCTGTTAATCCATGAAGTCAAGGATGGAAAAATAGCAGTTTATACAGTGTGGTAGACCCAACCTGAGACAGGCGTAAGTTGATCCCAGCATCAGGTGGCATACCCATGAAACGTCTGATCGTGACTATCTGATATTTGCATATTGTAAATCAGATGTAATCAGTGCTGTATACCCCTTACACAGCGCATGTAAACGGGAATGCCACTTTCTTACAATAAGCCGCTTTCTAATGTCCATGCAAACGTATAGTATTCATTGTAAAAGTATTTTTACATATTGCTCAGACTGTCTCCTCCTGTCTAAATGGAGGGTTCTTGGCCAGAAGAAGTTGCAATGAGGGCCAAACCTTATGCCAATAATCAAAAGTCTGGCTACACAAGACTACGTGTTACCTGATGCAGTAGTTGGCGTAGTCGGTAGAGCTGGGACTCCAGCTGTTTGTTATGATCCTCAAGTATCTGCATGCGGGCCTCCAATCGTCCCTTGTGCTGTCGCAGAAGTTTAGCTTCGGCTAACAGGTCAGCTTCCTCAGGGGCCCCGCCGACAGCTGCGGCCCCTGCGTTGGGCTGACCGTGCTGCTGCCGCAACTGCTCATACTCTCTCTGTAGGGTCCTGACCAGAGAGAGAGAGAGAGAGAGAGAGATAGAGAGAGAGAGACAGGAAAGTGAACATGTGAGCCGCCTGCTGTGTTTGTGCATTTTTGCATACGCTTTGTATAATTGTGTATTTATGCATGTTGTTTTACTGTAAGGATGTATAAAACTACATATTTACAAAATCAACTAGTCGGAGGGTTGGCTGAATTACTAGTCGACTAATTTGTCGAAAGGAAGCCCTATATAATTAGGCTGGTTTCAGGTTCACCCGACTCCGATATGATGTGTTTCTTCGGGTCGTTTACATAAGATGCACAGAGCTAGACAGAGCCTAATGTAATGGAACTGAATTCAGATGTCTCTTAAGGCGCTTTCACACTTGGTTCGATTGCTTGTTCCAAACCCAAGTTTGTTTCTTCACCCTCCTCCTGCCCCCGCTGGTCTCTGAGAACATCATATTATTTAGGTCCGAACCACGGCCAGATTGCATCATTAACATGAGTACAAGTAGCAGCTGTTACTAGTAAACAACTCTATGTATTAACTGTATTCATCACTTTGGATTTACCACCAAAACTTTACATGCGCAAAAGGATCGTGTTTGTCTGCCACAGATGCATTGAATGTGCAATGATGTGAAGAATATTAGCGTTTGTCTGGCGTAATACAGCAGATTCGTTGCCAGAGATGTGAAGAATGTGAGCTGCTCTATGAAGGCGATTTATTTGGAGACAAGCAGGCATGAGAAATGCATTACATTATAATAATTGCGATCAGAGGTCTGGAAGACGCAAATTAAACGTCATCTCCTGTATAGCGGTTCACTTCCGCAATTTAAGACGATTACATTCATATTAGCAGCGAACTGTACCAGTTCACGTGAACCACACCCCAGACCACCTTTTCAAAGCTGTTCGGAAAACATTGTTCACATCATTCAAACGAACTGAACTTTGATGTCAAACGAACCCGGGTGCACACCAAAAGTGATTGCGAGACTCATGCTTTAAAGGGGATAAATTTAAAGATGCAACCTTTCCGTGAGGGTTTTACCATCCAAACCAACAAACTGCAAAAGCACAGTACAATGTCAAAACAGTGAATAAAGCACCACCACTAAAACGTTTGAAACTAAGAAATAAACATCCATAAAGAAAAATATATACTTCTTATAGTCTGTTGTTAGACACTTAGTCACCCATCATGACCAGTCTCTATTTTCCAGCAGCACTGAATGCCAGGTTTGGGCATTTGTTTGGGCTCTTTGTTTAATGCAGGTCTGAGTTATGACTGTTGGATGCTGGTTGGGTTCTTTTATGTTCTGGGTTTGAGAGACAATGAAGAAAAGTGAAACCATGGGGAACTTCAACCATGCACAGTCTGTAGTTACACTGCTACAGAATTCAGCCCACTGCGATGCAACTAGATGTTCAACTAAACAAATGCACAACGACACCAACCCAGCAAGAAATAATTTCCTACTTTTTATTACAATGCAATCAAGGCATACATTTGTGAGTGTGGAAAAAAAAGATGCAATTAAAGTGATTGACTTTTTATTTTTGAGTGAACTGTCACTTTGACTTTCTCTATGAGCAACAGAAAGGAAGTCTGCACTAAACTGTGAACACTGATAAAATAGACACTAAGTAGTTGAAACCTACCGCTGCTCTTCCTCCAATCGTGCTATGATTCGCTCCAGCTCTCCTCGCTCCTCCCTCTCCACTGCCTGCAGAATCTGGGCGGGGCTCTGGAGCAGGTAGGAAGGGCTATGAACATTAGGGGTGGGGCTCCTGAGGATATGGGTGGGGCTTTGGGGCTGGCAGAAGGATGAGCCCTCCCCTCCTAAGGTCTGACAGTACTGCAGGATTAAAGCGTGTTCCTCGTCCCTATGGAATGAGAGAGAGAAATAGTTAAAGAAAATCTATTTTTACATTATCTGAAGAAAACGTGAGTGGTGCTTCACCATGATGCTAGGGTGCTATGGGTGGTTGTCAAGACGTTGCTATGCCATTTCTAGATTGTTCTGGGTGTTTGTTCACTGGACCAAGTTAAAAGAGCCCATCCTCAAGTCTCTATGATATTCTGGTCCAAAGATATTGCTCAGGTCCCTCTTTCGATGTACGTGTATGGGATTTTTGTGCATTTTATCATCCATCAGGTGAAAATTAGCTGATCGCTTAGGTCAGCAATAGCATACTGCTCTTCAACAAGCTGCAAAAGCTACACACCAAAGTTTAATATTAAGGTTTATAGGTTTGGGTAACCCCAAGTATGAAAGATTCTTGCCAACACAATCCCCTATAATGAATACATTTTTATGCAGCCCTTCATGCATAGACTGGCTGAAAGACTGCGGCCCTACAAGTAACTATTTGGTTCTTGGTCCCTCCTTAAAAGTAAGTTTATAGGAAATTTTAGCCCATTTCATCCTCCGCCAGGTGTGTATTGTAAGTCTAATTGCGTAGAAAAGCAACAGAATAAGTCTCCTCACAAGATTTGATGTATCATTCATGTACATAGCACAAATTTTGTGGGACAAGTTACTTACCATAGTGTTATACCTGGAGTTACTGGTTTGTTCAAATCCCTAAACTCAAGTATGAGCAAAAGTAATAGTGCTGCTTGCTAATAAAAACAGACGGATTGGGAGAGAGAGTGCAGATCTAGTGCTGTCACAGCATGCAAACTGTAACGCAGACAGAGAGGCATAATTAAGATCTTCTTCTGCACTGCAGCAGGGTGCCAACACTGGGAATTGTGAGATTTGAAAAACAGACGGGTGAAAGTGAGGCTGACTGTGAAAATGAAAGGGAAGTTTTTGGATGCAGGAGCTGTAGTGTGATGTCAGAACAGATGTGTGGACAATGAGACTCAGGTGTGTGTTCACATCCTCCCTGGAGTGTGTGCTTTGAGTCAGACACTCATTTGGATGCACACACACAAAAGTAATCAGAGAGATTACATGGGCACTGCATCACAGGGTCCCGCTAACAACCTGCCAACACCAGCAGATGCTGAATAAACCGATCAGACACAGCAGAAAGAACCTGAATTGCATTTCCTGCAGGACATAGCAGTGTTTTCAAGGAAGCAAAATAATAGTGGTAAAGGTATTTGGAAAGAAGTAGAAGATAAAGAAGAAGAAAAATAAGAAGAAGAATACTAAGAGGAAAAGAAGAAAAATGGAAGAAAAGAAACTGAAAGAAAGAGAAAGCAGGAGGAGAAGCAGCAGAAAAGTAAAGAGGAAGAAGAGAAAAAGGAATGAAAAAGATAAGAGAATAACAATACGAAAAAGAAGCAGAAGAGGAAGAAGAGGAATAGGAAAAAAGAGAAGATGGAACAGAAGAACAGGAGGAGGGAGAATAGAAGAGGAAAAAAGAGGAGAAAGGAGGAGCAGTGGAAGAGGAAGCAGCAGCAGCAGAAGAAAAAGCTGAAGAAGAAGCAGAAGCAGCAGCAGATGATGATGATAAAGAAAAAGAAGAAGGGGAGTTAGAGTTGGAAGAGGAAGATTGGGGGAAAAAAGAAGCAGCAACAGCATAAGAAGAATAAAATGAAGAATAAAATGAAGAGGAGGAGAATGTTAAGAAGGGGAAAAAGAAGAATAAGAAGAAAATGAAGAAGAGAAGGTTAAGAAGAGGATTGGGAAGAAGAACAAGAAGAACAACAGGAGTTTGAGTTGGAAGAGGAAGAATGGGGAAAAGGAAGAAGTAACAGCATAAGAAGAATAAGATGAAGAAGAAAAGGAAGAAGAGGAGAATGTTAAGAAGAGGAAGAAGTAGAAGAAAAAAATGAGGGAAAAATTACAATAATAATAATAATAATGAGGAGGAGGAGTAGAGGAAGAAGAAGAGGAAGTAGAGGACGAAGCAGCAGCAGCAGAAGGAAATGAGAATGAGGGAAAAGCAGCAGTGAAAAAGAAGAGGAGGAGGAAGAAGAAACAGAAGAATAGAAGAGGAAGCAGCAGCAGTGGAAGAAGGGGAGTAGGAGGAAGAGAACGAAAAAGAGGAGGAAGAAAGAGGGAGGGAAAGAGATAAATCAGTCCAGGTGTCATGCATGTCTCTTAAAAGCATAAGTCAAGTCTTTGTGTCCCAGCCATCAGATTCAATCTAAAACACCATCACAGACTAAACTCCCCTGACAATTCACATCTACTTTCTCTACTTTCTTTCTTCGTCATCATCTTCCTCTCTCTTTTTTACATTCAGCAAACACGTCTGCCTGGGTTTCAAGGAGTGGCGGTTATCACACGAATGTTTCTCCAGTTTCTTCATACCACCCACTTCTCCTAATTCAAATGTGTGTGTGTGTGTGTTTGACCTTGTTCGGAGTAAATATTGGACACCATATGGCAGTAATAAAGGAACACAATTTTAAGTTTGATCTCTAGCGTAGCATCAGTGCAACACTGAGACATAGAACTCCCACTGAGTATGAAGGCTAGTGAACGGCTTATTAGCTCAGTAATTATCATCTTCTTGAAGCATGAAGGACACCCGCTGAGCTCTTCTGAATACATACAGAACAGGCCAAAGTGAGTTTGCAACTGAAAACCACTGTTTCTTTAATGATGTATGCATGCTCTTGTGCCTCTTTGGGCTGAAAACCTACTCTATGGCAATGCTTCTCAATTCAGATTCAGACCCAGATTTTCCATTGGACATTAAATGCTGACCAAACACAGTACCGAAATTCTTTGTCACACAAAAGTAAACAAAAGTGTTTTTGGTTAAACACTGACTTATAGAATATTACCGTTCTCGAGGATGAGAGCATGTCATACAAGTTGTCCATGTTGGGACTGTAAATTTGTACCACAATACAGAGTTTGACTGGATGGCCTTTGACAACAGAAGATATCCCTATTATCTCTAGCTGAAGTTTGTTGCTGGTTAGTAGCTGGTCCAAGCTGGTCCTTGGCTGGTCTAAGCTGTGAGACCATCTTGGACCAGCAACAAACCAGCTACCAGCTGGTCATACCAGCTTAAGTTGGTCAAGCTGGTTTTTGGAACATAGTCGATCAGCTAAGGACCAGCTTGAACCAGCAACCATGTTCCAAAACACAGCAACCAGCTTAAACTGGATTTTCCAGGATTTTTTTATTGTCCTTGTATTTTATAAGTTGCCTGTTAATTTCACTGTTTAAACTATGCATATTTCTATGGTTAACATTATATTTTCCTATCAGAGAAAACCTACTACCCATTTTCGCCATGACCCACCATTTGAGAACACTGCTCTAAGCAAGTATGTAAACACAAGCACTTCTGACTATGCAAGCTCGATTTCATGTTCAGTTTGAACAATATTCACAATGCAACGTAACTACACACTGCATTCTTAGCATTGCTTCAAGTGCTGTGGTAGCAGGTATTAGCGTAAACTCTCCTCTTCAATGGTCAGTTTTCTATTTCAGGTCAACTACTGCTATAGCGGATCAACAGTTTGAAGAGAATCTTGCTAAGCAAGTTAGTTCAAGTAAGTTAAACTGTTAACATGTTTTCAGGTAACTGTTACAGAAATTGGAAGGTAACTCACCCCTTGAGTACCTCGAGTACTGAGCAAGAACACACGTTTAGTATGTTCAATTGGACCACACACTAGCAATGCTTTGGTCTAGCATCTTCTTTTGTGCATCACCAGTGTTTCTGGTTTTAACAGTGAATGGTTACCTTTACCTAAAGAGGTCATACTCAACATAGGAGGCCAAGACTGCAGTCCTTCAAGCAACTTTTTACTGTTCAATTTTTTATTACTTCTTATGTCCTTTTCCAATTCATCTCGTCTTTTCAAACTATGTTTCTTTCCTCATTCACTTGATAAATCTTTTGTGTTCATTTCTCTTCTTCTAGACTGTCCAATTGCTGCTCCTCATTTCACACAAAGGCTTTTTTTTATCAGACTAAAATTGAACAAAAGCTAAACAATGAGAAAGACTAATTTGAGTCAATAGACTAAATCTAAAGCTGCCAAAAGAAACTGAGCTCTCAGCAGGTCCATTAGCTAGACATAGCGTCATGGAGAGTGTGCGACAGGAGCCAAATTCACTCGCTATCTCCTGTTATCAACCTATTACTCACTTTACCTGTCACACAGGAGCAGAGCTGATCCATTACACTACTCAAATACCCAATTTCCACCAAAATGGTGCTGATTTCGGAGCCAGGGAATCTGATAACCTCTCTCAGAACCAGGGCATGTATCCACTGACTTCAGAGCCGAACAATGACATAACTGACTATGTAACTACAAAACCAGCTCATAAACAAAGATGGTGCATCTTTAAGTAACTGTCTTCGTTTTATTACAATGCTTGTTTGAGATTTTAACACGGTTTCTTAACTATTTACATTTTTAGAATCAAGTAGTTTGCCTGTTCACACTGGAAGCAAAAATGCTACATGGCAAAATAACAGCCAATCAGACATTTTTTTATGATAATATACAATTCTATGCAGCAAGATTTTGGACCAATGCCAGTTCACTGTAGAGCAGGACTACTCATGCCACAGAAATACAAACCAAGCGTATACAAAATGTTGCTGGTCACTTTTGTGGTTGGTTAGGATATAAACTCTGTACAGTTGCCGCCAAAAGTATTCGGGCACTTAAGGCACACATACAAAATGCATGAATGATATTGAGCACAACAGCGCCTGCCCGTTTTTACAGCCGTCTTGGTTCTGGAAGTATTTTTACATTCATATACAGTATACAGGGATTTCATTAAACCCTTCTCAAAAGAGTTATAAGCCATTGTGCAGGTGGAGGCATGGCCGAGCGCTGTGCTGTGGAGAGTGAAGCAGGTGAGATGAGTGGTAAATGATTTCCACCTGTGCTTAACATCTGTCTTGTGTTTCAGTGAGGAGTGATTGGGGCTTTTAAGGAGAGGAGACAGCGGCAGTCGAGAGAGAGAGCCCAGCTGAGAAGCTGTCTGTGTGTGTTGGCCGCTGCCCTTTTGGAAATGTTAGTTTTTTTATATGAAGCTATATTGTTGAACATTTAAGCGAATGTATTGTGTTGTCATTCAATAAAAATGACATTCCTGAATTGGAATCGCCATCTCCCGCTTCCTCATTCCTTGAACCTCATTACAGCCATGACCCAAACCATAGAGCCCAGAGATGAATCACAAAATTACATGCTTTGATGAGAAGCAAAAAAGTATTTGAAAATCAGACAAACCAAAAGGTACAAGACTGTGTACTTAACGTCTTTCATGCGGGCATGAACTACAATCCCAAGTCACCATGCAAATTATGTAAATCAAATTAAAAATGATGGAAAAATATAAAACTTGAATTAAAGTAAGTAAAAGCAAATATACAAGTAGAGTGTAGGGAAACCAACTGGACTGCATCAATCACAGCGCGCCATGCGAGTGGGCGGTTGCTGTAGAGATTGTTTTTTTGTGTGTGTGTTTTTTGTGTGATTTTTCACCCTTTTCACCCAATTTGGAATGTCCAATTCCCAATGTGCTTTTAAGTCCTCGTGGTGGCGTAATGATTCGCCTCAATCCGGGTGGCGGAGGACAAATCCCAGCTGCCCCCGCGTCTGGAACCGTCAACCCGTGCATCTTATCAAGTGGCTTGTTGAGCGTGTTGCCACGGAGACATAGCGCGTGTGGAGGCTTCATGCCATCCACTGCGGCATCCACGCTCAACTCACCAAGCGCCCCACCAAGAACAAACCACATTATAGTGACCACGAGGAGGTTACCCCATGTGACTCTACCCTCCCTAGCAACCGGGCCAATTTGGTTGCTTAGGAGTCACTCAGCACGCCCTGGGATTCGAACTAGCGAACTCCAGGGGTGGTAGCCAGCATCTTTTACCACTGAGCTACCCAGCCTGCCGCTGTAGAGATTGTTTTGCGCACTTTGTTCGCCAAGATTCTCTGATTGGTGGACTGTTTTACTTCAGGATCATGAGTAGTGTAGTTCCTAACCAGAAATTTCGCTATTAGAAAAGGCGAATGAATGTGGACCAATGGATTAATCACAAGCATATATCATCGAATGACAATGGTAGGTTTGTCTTTAAAGGTTTATAAGTCATCGTTAAAAATCAATTAGTCTATGGAAAAAAATAATAGAATTTGCACTTCCAGAACCAGTCGCATTATTACACAGCTCTCTGGAATCCTCGATTCTGATAGGTCAATGGCACTATCCAGCGGTCCGATATTGCTCTGTAACAACCGCACATCCACATATCATACCGCTCATCGGGGTACTGCGAGCCATCTCTCCTGCTTCTCGAATAAATGTGTGATCTCTACTAATCTCTACTAAAGTAAGCTAATAATAATAATAACAACTCAAATCAATGTTTCATGGCCATTTATTTATTTGGCAAGTAGTCTTGTATAGGCTGAATAATGAGGAGTCAGACAGTAATTTTCACAAATAAACACCA
Source organism: Myxocyprinus asiaticus (assembly GCF_019703515.2). NCBI lineage: Eukaryota > Metazoa > Chordata > Actinopteri > Cypriniformes > Catostomidae > Myxocyprinus > Myxocyprinus asiaticus. Next base: position 6,282,280 of record NC_059371.1, on the reverse strand, counting down.
ACAGAACTCAGACGCAAACCGGAGGTTGATTTCAGCTGTTCATCGATTTCTTTCTTCTCAAATTACATAAATTCAATGCAAATTAATATTATATGTTCAAGTATTTATTTATTTGGTTAGTAGCCGTGTAATATGCAGGATAATGTACAGTCAGCCGGTTGTTATCAAAAAATAAACCCCTTCAGGGTGATACAAGTTCTGATCAACCTGTCAGGGTTTATTGTGCGATATCAACCGGCTGACTGAACATGACCCTTACTTGGATAACAATATATCAAACAAAGTGGCATCTGCAAGCAAGTGATGCTAGAGATGTACTTGCTTGTTTCATCATTTAAAAACCAACCAACATATTTTTGTGACAAGTTATGCTAGAAGTGTGTGCTTGTGTGTGCCTTAAAATAAATCATATTTGTTTGTTATTTTGTTATCTGATCCAATTAGTGTGGCTAATGTGTCCAAATATTTTGCTGCCACTGAATAACTGAAATATAACCAATGTGCAGACCAGCTCTGCAGACAGAGGGACCAACAAGGAGAAATCTTTCCTCTGAAGACACAAAAGAGAAAGAAAGGCGTCTCAAGTATGGAGGCGACAGCCATGAAGATTTGTATCAGTAGTGTCACGCAGAAAACAAGGTGAGATAGATCTGAATAGTGTTCAGTCAGAGTGGTACAACAGTCTGAAGAACAAGATGCTGACGGAAAACCACATCACTGCCTACATCTCCCACAGTGGCAAAGGAGTGCAAGGAAAGAGTGGCACAAATTGAAGACAAAGCGATTGCGTACTCCGCTTCTCTCTGTGCAGATGAGATTTCAAATCAGGCAGCTGCTGTATTTCGCCCTAGGGGTGAGATGAGATGACAGTGAGTGAGAGAGTGGGGTAAAGAAGACATCCTGCTTCAGTCTGTGTGATTCTGCATCAGCTGCATTGATCAGCTGCAGTGTAAACAGAGTTCAGAAGCACAACTCAACCCCAGAGCTGACATAAACAGGAAATGAGAACATTAAGATGAACATGAATGCAAAAAAAATTAAGGGATGAGAGGTCAAAGCTGTGGTTAGTACAATAGCTTCAACCATGGGATTGGGACATGTCCCAATCACTTCTCAATTTAAAAACCTACTATCTCTCTCTACTATAAGCTGTGAATAAAAAGTGTGAAATTTCCCCCCAAAAAGACAGCAGAGAGGTTGGAGCCATGGTGGAGGGGTTAGCACATAAGCCCTGGACATATTGAGCCCTGGTGCTCAAGCAGGAGATTCAGGTTTGAATCCATCCTGTGACATGTTCAGATTGCAGCCCATCCACCTCTTTCCCCAGTAACTACCTGATATCTACTATAGCTCTGAATAAAAATAAAGCAAACATCCAGTAAATCAAGAAAACAAAGAGTTTAGAACTATGGTGCAGCAGTTAGTGCATTCAGGAGAAGCAGGTTTGAGTTCATGCTGCTGTATGTCCTGATCATCAATAAACAAATGTTGCAGCAGTTAGCGGAGATGCCAGACACGTCAAGCTGTGGTGCTTATTCAGGAGATCATTCAGCAGTCTTGCAAGCCTTTTTGAGATTTAATCAGGTGCAGAATATGAATTGTATCTGCAGTATAATTAAATATTTACTAGTTTAAGTGCTAAGTCTTTATTAGCAATGGAATTACGACCAGTGAAAATCCAAATATTTGATAGTAGTAATTAGATTTTCATTAGTAAAAATGTTAATTCTTAATATAAAAATGACGTCATTACTCACACAAATACACATAAACTATGTACTTCTCACCAGTAAAAAAAATAATATAAAATACATTTGATATCAATAATGACATTTTTACTAGTACAAATATCCATTCCTGATAACACACTTCCTCAACTGAATTACTAGTAACTATTAAAAATGCACATTTTTGATATCTGTAAAAACAAAATTCAACATTTCAGATTTGGTATTTTAGATATCTGGAAATGGATTGATAAATGGAAAAGTAATTCAAGATAATTCAAGATAATTTAAAAGACTTTCATACTAGTTACACTGAAGCTATTTAAAGAAGAAAATATGTTAAAAATATATAACAATTAGATGATATTTTATTAGGGAGACAATGGATTGCAGATATCAATAAATGGAACAGTAAATCAAGATATTTTTAAAGACTTTCAAACTAGTTACAATAAGATTACAGATATCTGAAATCAACACCGCCACTTGTGAAAAATCTGCACTGGTAACAATGTAATTACTGATATAAAACAAATGTATAGAAGATAAAAAAATAGACGATCATAGATTTTAAAAGTACATAACTGATGTGTGTATTTGGAATTCAAACTAATAATAAATTAATTTTTGATATCTGTAATTGCGTTTTAATAGAAGTGGATGACAGATCATTATGAAATTCTACTAGTGAAAATACAGTTTCAGATATCAGTAATTACTCAGTTTTTACTAGTTGAAATGCATTCACTAAAAAAAAAAAAATGACATTAAGAATTCACGTTTTTTTCTAGTGTAAACCTAATAACTAGTTTAAAAAATTGCATTTTCACTAGTATTAATACCTTTGCTTATATCAAAAATTAGATTTTTTTTAACAAGTGATAATTGTTATAATTTATATCCTACACAGAATTAAATGTCGAAAGGGACTTGCGACAGCAGCAGATGTTTGAATCCAGCATGCAACGTGTCCCGATCACGTCCCATCCACCCCTCTCCCCAATAACCTCTATGTCCCAAATCCCATTTTCCCTCTCTTTCCCCAATAACTTCCTGTCACTCTCTACTATAGCACTGAATAAAAATGAGATTCCCACAAAACAAGAAAAAATAATGGCTAGGCTTGGGTGCAGCAGATAGTACACATACAGATTTGTTCAAGACATGTACTGTAAGTTTGTATTTTTGTTTAACTTTGACATCATCTACAACAGGCAGCTGATGAATACAAATGAGGCAGATCCCACAAATTAAAAAATAAATTAAAAAATAAAATAAAAGTGGGTTTTAGCTGCGTTATGAAGCTAAAAATCTTCCCTGCTGCACTCAATTAAATGCAAAAGATAATGCCATTACACACCAATCCATCACAAACTTTATAATGAAAACACACCAAATATTCTCTCTCTCAACTTCAAGTAAATATATGATGTTGAAGAGTGTGCTAATGCATTAGGTATAGAGATAAACAAGGTGTTAGCCGGAGACGGTGAGAAATGGAATTAGAGCGAGTGGAAGAAACGGAGAAAGAGAGCGACAGGGGAACAGAAAGAGACTGTGACAGCCACAGAAGTAATTAGATTTATGAATGCTGTTAATAAGATTATTTTAACACTACTTTACAAACTGTTAGCAAACACAAACTTAGCATTCACACGTCCCGATAAAGACACATACACTTTTGAAAATCGTTTTTGTCCTGATAAAACTGACCATCATCTAACAGTCTTTATCATCGTCAATGTTGCAATGCTGATGTAACAGTGTGCAACCACACAAATGCCACAATGATACACACATACACACTTTACAGAGGTAAACTCTTGGAGACAGGCCAAATCTAGACAGTGCTTGAGAAAGAGGCTGGTTCTTTATTATTAAAGTCTGAACGGCTCTCACCGGCTTTGAACAATGACTGCTCTCATTAGAGGTGTGTGAGCGTGGGTTTACTTGGCTATATTTTGAGGACAAATTTGTCACCAGAACTGAGCTAAATTTGACAAAGTCTCTCTTTGGGGATTTTCTTAAAGGTAAAATTGATTAATAAATAATGTAACTTTTTTCATGTTTTCTTTTGACGATAGAGTTTAGAGATTGGATTAGGGTTAGTCTGTGACCTCATTTAGATAGCTAGACAAATGTGTGTTGGTGTGTATGTATATATCTATAGCAGTTTGGAGATAAATTTGTCACCAAAAGTAAACAAAATCTGACAAAACCACACTTTTGGGAATATGACTAATAAATAAAGCAAACACTGTTTTTAAAAATTCTTAAAAGTTTTATTTTAGGGTTCAGCCATATACCATATACTTCTATTGTTATACATACACTATACCGGTCAAAAGTTTTGAAACACTTACTCATTGTTTATTATCATTTTTTTTTTTTTTTTTTTTCACATTTTAGAATAATAGTAACGTCATCAAAACTATGGAATAACATAAATGGAACTATGGGAATTATGTTGTGACTAAACAAAATCTAAAATAAATCAAAACTGTGTTATATTTTAGCATCTTCAAAGTAGTCACCCTTTGCCTAGAATTTGCAGACATGTACTCTTGACATTTTCTCAACCAACTTCTTGAGGTATCACCCTGAGATGCTTTTTAAACTGTATTGAAGGAGTTCTCATCTATGTTGGGCACTTATTGACTGCTTTTCTTTATTATTTGATCCAAGTCATCAATTTCAAAAACTTTAATAATGAAATAAATGAATATGTTGGCACAATTATATTTTTGTCTACAAAACTAATTTCAAACATTTAAGCATCCGCCTTCAGATCAAAAGATTTTTAAGATCATGAGAAACATTTCAGTCGAGTGTTTCAAAACTTTTGACCGGTAGTGTGTATGTATGTATGTATGTGTATATATATATATATATATTATTATTTTTTTTTTAATTGAAGCTAAAGTTTTGTCCTCGTTTAGATAGCTATATAAATGTGTGTGTGTATGCACTTATAGTTTACATAGCTGTAGTGTGAGGCCAAAACTGAGCTAAATATGTGGATATACAGGTGCATCTCAATAAATTAGAATGTCGTGGAAAAGTTCATTTATTTCAGTAGTTCAACTCAAATTGTGAAACTCGTGTATTAAATAAATTCAATGCACACAGACTGAAGTAGTTTAAGTCTTTGGTTCTTTTAATTGTGATGATTTTGGCTCACATTTAACAAAAACCCACCAATTCACTATCTCAAAAAATTAGAATACATCATAAGACCAATAAAAAAAACATTTTTAGTGAATTGTTGGCCTTCTGGAAAGTATGTTAATTTACTGTATATGTACTCAATACTTGGTAGGGGCTCCTATTGCTTTAATTACTGCCTCAATTCGGCGTGGCATGGAGGTGATCAGTTTGTGGCACTGCTGAGGTGGTATGGAAGCCCAGGTTTCTTTGACTGTGGCCTTCAGCTCATCTGCATTTTTTTGGTCTCTTGTTTCTCATTTTCCTCTTGACAATACCCCATAGATTCTCTATGGGGTTCAGGTCTGGTGAGTTTGCTGGCCAGTCAAGCACACCAACACCATGGTCATTTAACCAACTTTTGGTGCTTTTGGCAGTGTGGGCAGGTGCCAAATCCTGCTGGAAAATGAAATCAGCATCTTTAAAAAGCTGGTCAGCAGAAGGAAGCATGAAGTGCTCCAAAATTTCTTGGTAAACGGGTGCAGTGACTTTGGTTTTCAAAAAACACAATGGACCAACACCAGCAGATGACATTGCACCCCAAATCATCACAGACTGTGGAAACTTAACACTGGACTTCAAGCAACTTGGGCTATGAGCTTCTCCACCCTTCCTCCAGACTCTAGGACCTTGGTTTCCAAATGAAATACAAAACTTGCTCTCATCTGAAAAGAGGACTTTGGACCACTGGGCAACAGTCCAGTTCTTCTTCTCCTTAGCCCAGGTAAGACGCCTCTGACGTTGTCTGTGGTTCAGGAGTGGCTTAACAAGAGGAATACGACAACTGTAGCCAAATTCCTTGAAACGTCTGTGTGTGGTGGCTCTTGATGCCTTGACCCCAGCCTCAGTCCATTCCTTGTGAAGTTCACCCAAATTCTTGAATCGATTTTGCTTGACAATCCTCATAAGGCTGCGGTTCTCTCGGTTGGTTGTGCATCTTTTTCTTCCACACTTTTTCCTTCCACTCAACTTTCTGTTAACATGCTTGGATACAGCACTCTGTGAACAGCCAGCTTCTTTGGCAATGAATGTTTGTGGCTTACCCTCCTTGTGAAGGGTGTCAATGATTGTCTTCTGGACAACTGTCAGATCAGCAGTCTTCCCCATGATTGTGTAGCCTAGTGAACCAAACTGAGAGACCATTTTGAAGGCTCAGGAAACCTTTGTAGGTGTTTTGAGTTGATTAGTTGATTGGCATGTCATCATATTCTAATTTGTTGAGATAGTGAATTGGTGGGTTTTTGTTAAATGTGAGCCAAAATCATCACAATTAAAAGAACCAAAGACTTAAACTACTTCAGTCTGTGTGCATTGAATTTATTTAATACACGAGTTTCACAATTTGAGTTGAATTACTGAAATAAATGAACTTTTCCACAACATTCTAATTTATTGAGATGCACCTGTATATATATATATATATATATATATATATATATATATATATATATATATATATATATATATATATATATATATATATATATATATATATATAAAAAGGGAAAACTACTTAGAAACTGTAGCTTCCTAAACTACAAGCTATTTATATCTTAAAATAGCTAAACTGCAGTCAAGCTAATTACTTAGCTACAATACAAGTTACAAACAAAAAGTAGCTAACTACTGTACATTGATGGAGTAGATTGGCCAAGAACTGCCCAGTAAGACAAGAAAACCCCTCTAACTGACATGCAAAGTGATCAATCACAGTCGGTTTCGGCATTAAGTGCGGTTTAGGGGCACTATCAAAGATACACAATATAATAATAAAAGGCTGACATGGTGAAAGACTCATTTATATAATGGCATGGCAATCTCCACGAGCAAGTGGACAGAAATCATACTGGATAATAGCAGAAAATGCTCATTATCCTGGCAAACTTGGAAAAATAAAGGTGATTATTTTGTCCTCAGAAGCGCTCATTGTATCAGTGCGGAACATTGTGAACACTACTGTTTCCAGACGGACTGATGAAAAGTCCTGTGTGCTTCTACTCGCGGAAGTTCCATCAAACCAGCCAATCAGATTAGGACTGATTAACTTCAGAATGCGTTTTCCAGTGTGCTACGTGCATCAGACATTTGGGCGTCCTGTGTGCGTTGCGCCTGAGAATACTGGACAAGCTACACTATTGTGAAAATAGCTGAGCTACTGTAATGCTACTTAAAAATGTATTTCAGTTATTAGCATCGCTACTTTTAGTTAGTTATCCCCAAACACTGTTGGAGACATTTTAAGGTATCCTCATCTTTTTTGGAAAAGTGATAAATAAATACATCAATTCGGTTGTCTTTTAGGAGTCTGGTCAGGGTGTGTGTTAGGTTTAGATTTATATAAAAACAATAGAAGTGTATAATATGTCTTCATTTAGATAGTGAAGGCTTAGTAAACGTGTATGTGTGTCACCCACTAGAGTTCAGTGCTGTAAGGTTGTAATGTTTTTTGAAGAACATTCAAGCATCTTACGCTGCCTCTATCACTGCATTGTGTTCCTGACCGTAACACGCTTCCTTTAATAACAAGATCTTATAAAGTGCTCTGATGTCACAGGTAACACAAACACACATGCACGTGTGTAAGAGTGAATGTGTTCAGTGACAGCTAGTGAAAGTTCATTTCTTTGATAAAGATCAGCACAGTGTCCGATTCATCTCATAGTCATGCCGCCCACTTTATTTATTGAATCAGGCAGAGAAATGAAACCTCAGACTCTCCATAACACTGCTGTATTCACACAGTTCATCACTGTTCCCATCCCAATATCATGGAAAACAGGATTTGGCTTTGAAAGTTGCTCGCAGGGCTGCAGTCTTTCAGTCATATAAGTTCTACATCCATTTTTATCCTCCTTATTTCTATTGAAGGACATACAGTATCAAGGAAAACAGGATTTGCTTGCTTCTTGACATCCATTGAAACTAAACTGCAAAAATGGCTTGATAAGAAATCAAGGTTGTAACATCACAACCATGAGAGCATTCACATCTGACAGGCCACATTTATACATCAACACCTACAGAGCGTAACAGTGCCCACCCACTTTTTCAGCTGGTTTGTTTTTGGAAGTATTTACCCCATTCATTTTTTCCATAGGGATTTCAGAAAAACTTTCATAAAAGAGTTAAAAGCCATGAACCAAAGCAACCAGCTCTGAGGTGAATCACAACATTACAAACTTTGATTTTAAGCAAAAATATATTAAAATGTATCATTGAAAATTGGACAAAGGAATTCCATGAAACATTACGAATGACATAATCGAATAAGAATCAATGGTAATATATACAACTATTGATATAAAGTTGTTGATAGTAAGTACAGAAATAATGCCAGACTTTGACAAGCAGCAGCGTGACATCCAAATCCAGCCCTCTCATTAGACAGGATGAGTACAAATGAATGAGTGCCCAAATGATTTGTTATAGTTGGAGCCGAAGAAATCCATTCAAAGCCGCTCATGACGCTAAAGAGCTGCCACTCTGGGGCGTGTTTGTTATATGTAATGCGAGTGTGTATTGTCTATCAGTACTTTCAGTAGACGGTCAATAAAATCATCATATATATACAAACTTTATTTCCGAATGCCAAAAGTATAAACAGTGTTGATTTATGACACTTTTGATTACCTAGCCACAGCATTGGCAAAATGAATGCATTAAATCTTCATTTGAAGTCTGAGATCAATATAAGGATGTGATTAAAGCACTGAATCCAGCAGAGACTCCAGCATAATTGTCAGATCTTGAAGCACTTACTGTATTGTCACGGTCAGTGATTGGCTGCCGCTCAGTGTTTTTCACTCCTCGTCTGCATAAAGTTGAGCGTTTCTCAACATGTTGACGCTTTTACCCTTGTTCAGCGCTTGCTCCGCACCGCCGTCAATCTTACAATACCCCTCGCGAGCGTGTCACTTGGCTGAATTGAAAACACCCGCTGAGTGAACAAGTACTGTTAGAACGTAATTTGCCAGTTATGTAACCACAAGTGAGCTCCTAAAATGTATAGCTTAATTCTGTGATGTGGGTAAGGAAGGGGTGGTAGCAGTGTCACAAGAAATGTAGAACCCAAAAAATGGGTTGTGGACCAAAAAAACAAAACAAAAAACAAAAAACAAAAAAAAAAAAAATCACATTTTCAGAAAAGTTATTATCATTCGTTGTCAATGATTAATTCTTCAATTTGCCCCTCAACCCCCGAATTTTGAATATTACATTTTTTTATTGAATATTAATCTCTTTACACAACATAGCAAGCTAAATCACTAAATATTTGATGCAGGAGTCAAAAATACGCCTACAAGTAAATGCCTTAATTGCATCAGCTTCTGCAGAAATTTGTGATTGGCTCAAACTCACTGACAGCTGGAATCTTACGTTGAATGTCCTAACCTTGTACGTGTGTGAACCATTATGTTACCCTTTTATTACAGCTGACATGGCTGCTTCACAACTATCTTATGAATTTTTTCATATGGCAATGCAACAACTCTTGGCATTTCAACAACAGGCCATGCCCTCAAAATGAAAAAATTGCATGATTTTTATGGTCAAGGCTTTATACTACAGGTGAAAGCACCTCTGGTTTGGACACTCACATGCTTCCAGTGGCTGAGCTGCTTTCTGTAGGCAGAGATCCATTAGAGCGTTCCATCTGCGCCAACCTGAAGAGACACAGAGCGATCAATAAGACAGTATTCCATTGTTTATTTGCATAGAAAGGATTCAGGATATGGATTTTTGTTCTCCAAGACTGTGAGCATGCTGAGCATGTTTATTCATGTGTTGAGTGATGAATGAGAACATAAAAAAATATATAAACTGAAATATGAGCATTGGTGTAGCCAAGAGGACTGGACAGCACCAATCGAAGCTCAACACAACAGTTGCACCACTTTTGTACACTGTATTTCAGAGCAAAAACCTATGACTTATTCAGTAGCCACCTTTAATCTTGTTTAACCAGGTGCTATTACACTGGTATAGCACTGCGTCATGCACATTTATAATAAGTCTTTGTCAAGCATTTCAGACAAACACTCCTCCTACATCAGTTAAATTTGTGCCTTATTCGCAAAAGTCAGTAATTGCACCCTGCAAATTGTGTTTAGAACATTAATGGGTGTGATTTTGCAACATTATCTGATTTACATACAGGTGCATCTCAATAAATTAGAATGTTGTGGAAAAGTTCATTTATTTCAGTAATTCAACTCAAATTGTGAAACTCGTGTATTAAATAAATTCAATGCACACAGACTGAAGTAGTTTAAGTCTTTGGTTCTTTTAATTGTGATGATTTTGGCTCACATTTAACAAAAACCCACCAATTCACTATCTCAAAAAATTAGAATATGGTGACATGCCAATCAGATAATCAACTCAAAACACCTGCAAAGGTTTCCTGAGCCTTCAAAATGGTCTCTCAGTTTGGTTCACTAGGCTACACAATCATGGGGAAGACTGCTGATCTGACAGTTGTCCAGAAGACAATCACTGACACCCTTCACAAGGAGGGTAAGCCACAAACATTCATTGCCAAAGAAGCTGGCTGTTCACAGAGTGCTGTATCCAAGCATGTTAACAGAAAGTTGAGTGGAAGGAAAAAGTGTGGAAGAAAAAGATGCACAACCAACCGAGAGAACCGCAGCCTTATGAGGATTGTCAAGCAAAATCGATTCAAGAATTTGGGTGAACTTCACAAGGAATGGACTGAGGCTGGGGTCAAGGCATCAAGAGCCACCACACACAGACGTTTCAAGGAATTTGGCTACAGTTGTCGTATTCCTCTTGTTAAGCCACTCCTGAACCACAGACAACGTCAGAGGCGTCTTACCTGGGCTAAGGAGAAGAAGAACTGGACTGTTGCCCAGTGGTCCAAAGTCCTCTTTTCAGATGAGAGCAAGTTTTGTATTTCATTTGGAAACCAAGGTCCTAGAGTCTGGAGGAAGGGTGGAGAAGCTCATAGCCCAAGTTGCTTGAAGTCCAGTGTTAAGTTTCCACAGTCTGTGATGATTTGGGGTGCAATGTCATCTGCTGGTGTTGGTCCATTGTGTTTTTTGAAAACCAAAGTCACTGCACCCATTTACCAAGAAATTTTGGAGCACTTCATGCTTCCATCTGCTGACCAGCTTTTTAAAGATGCAGATTTCATTTTCCAGCAGGATTTGGCACTTGCCCACACTGCCAAAAGCACCAAAAGTTGGTTAAATGACCATGGTGTTGGTGTGCTTGACTGGCCAGCAAACTCACCAGACCTGAACCCCATAGAGAATCTATGGGGTATTGTCAAGAGGAAAATGAGAAAAAAGAGACCAAAAAATGCAGATGAGCTGAAGGCCACTGTCAAAGAAACCTGGGCTTCCATACCACCTCAGCAGTGCCACAAACTGATCACCTCCATGCCACGCCGAATTGAGGCAGTAATTAAAGCAATAGGAGCCCCTACCAAGTATTGAGTACATATACAGTAAATGAACATACTTTCCAGAAGGCCAACAATTCACTAAAAATGTTTTTTATTTGGTCTTATGATGTATTCTAATTTTTTGAGATAGTGAATTGGTGGGTTTTTGTTAAATGTGTGCCAAAATCATCACAATTAAAAGAACCAAAGACTTAAACTACTTCAGTCTGTGTGCACTGAATTTATTTAATACACGAGTTTCACAATTTGAGTTGAATTACTGAAATAAATGAACTTTTCCACGACATTCTAATTTATTGAGATGCACCTGTAATTCCTTTAGTGAACTGGGTGCTACAACAATGCAGACAGCACATATAAATAAACAACACTATCAGCAATTCCTTCTTAATAAATTCTCAATAAGCCAAATCAATAACCCTGCATGAATGATAGTTCAAGTGTAAGGAGCTGTACTTTCACAGCATACACACTCTCAGGACCAAAAACTGCAATGGTATATTCATCATATATATGGTATAGTCTACAGTATATTCAAAATCCCATAATAACTGTGAGTGTGCATGCTCTTGACATTGAGCGTTTCTAGCTGATGGCGAAAATCCATTTTCAAGTCTAAGGGTGGAAGGTCAGAAGTGGATGCGATTGGTGCATTTGTGCATGCATGGTATGTTCTTTTCTTTGTGAAGGTGTAAATTGAATTGATACACACCTAATGTACTCTATGTAGCAGCGGATGAAATTGGCTTTGGTGGAGGATCAGAGGTCTAATGGCATGTGTGCATTTAAACCGCTCATCTGTCACCAGTCTCACATTTTTCTTTGTTGCAGAAATGCATTCTGGCTGTGTGAGGACAGCTGATCTTATGTTGCATTCACAATGTGTCAGAATTACTGTAATTACAAGATAGCAACTTTAAAATTCCACTCGGAGCTGTTCAGGTCGTCCAAAATGTTTCATTTCTAAGGCAACGACAAATACATGAGGCTTTATTTGATAACAACTAAATATTTAATCGCTGCATTCATTTAACTTTACAGCAGGAAACACTGGCTATAATAAAATGAAATATCAAACTAGAAACAGACCGATAATCGGTTTGACTGATATTTATAACAGATATTCACAGTGTTTTATTCGGTTATCGGTTCTTTAATATCAGGTCTTTAAAGAAGAGAACAAAAAAGTGCAGCAGGAAACACTGGCTACAATAAAATGATATATCAAACTAAAAAAGACCGATAATTGGTTTGACCGATATTTTTACGGATATTCACAGCATTTTACTTTTATTCGGTTATCGGATCTTTAATATTCAACGAAGACGCGGACGCTAGAAACTAGTAATTAAAGTAATTCTGACAATGTAAAAGCAGCATTACATCAATGCGGTTAGTGTGTACTGTAACATTGACAGTAACGTATACCTGCTGGCGTACTGCTCTATCCGTGAGTGTGTGTCGTCATGAGGGAGTTGTGGAGATGGGGACAGCCTAAAAAAAAAAAAAAAATGTAAACAAACACACCAAAAGTAATCAAGAATGAGCACGGTTTTAAATAGCCAATTATGTGTTAAATTATCTACAGAAAAGGCTGTTATTGGGACAGATGAAATGCGGAAGAAGGTTAGACAAAAAGAAAAAACAAAAAAACAAAAGGGGTGGTGGGGGGGGGGGTCGTGCAGGTGGATCTGTCGTTCCATGAGTGCAGTGATGTGAGCAGCATGCTGTACTGAGGAAGATGAGGAGAATGAGGAAGGACTGATGGTTGACTGGTGTAGATACTCACTCATACTGCTCCGGACACATGCTGATCAGAGTGACCGGACTGCAGGAGGGAAAAAAGAAAATAAAAACAGAGGAAAAGGAGGTATTGGGGGAAGGGAGGAACATTTTTGTAGGGTCAGAGGTTAACACAAGGGCGTGGAGGTGTGCAGGTTGAAATACCCCTCCAAGACTGTAGGAGGCATTACAGAATAAAGAGGAATGTTGTAACTGAAATAAGCATTCAGTTTCAGTTAATAAATGACAGAATTTTCATTTTTGGGTGAACTATTACTTTAACCTTAAACAGATTCTCATATTAACTTGACCCATAGCATAAACACTGGCATGACAATAATAATAATAATAATAAAAAAAAAATCTTTTTTTTATTCAAAATAAACAAGTAAATAAATACATAAATAAAGCACAATTATGAAAAAGACAAAATACTCTGATTTTATACTCTATGGATTCCCAGAACCAGCTATTTTTTCTATTTAAAAAAAAAAAAAAAAAATGTATAATATTGAAATTCATAAAATTCCTTGCACAAATTACCATTTTATCCCCTTAACAATAACAAGAGCTCTCCAAAGAGATGATGATGTTAGCTCTGATCTGAAAGCTTTAAGCAAACTAAATCATAATATAAAACCAGTATCAACACAGAGCTCAGACAAAGAGAAACATACTGTACAGACACACACAGAATGACATTTAGCTTCAGAACTACAAAGATCAGATCTTAAATCCAATCTTTACTCTTCCATTTGCTTTCATTCTATTTCAGTGTCTTTTCAAATGAAAACTGGCTTTTAATAGACCATTTCAAGGACTTTTCATCGGGGTAAGGAAGTTATGTCTTTGCTCCATGAACATTTGCTTTTATTTGTCAAACGTATTCAAAACAACAGCGGGAAGCGCTTCATTCATTGTGACTATAACACTATTACCGTTACTAACGTTAACATGATTGTCATAAAAGGTCATTCGTGGTGGCGTAGTGACTCGCCTCAATCCGGGTGGCAGAGGACGAATCTCAGTTGCCTCTGTGTCTGAGACTGTCAACCCGTGCATCTCATCACGTGGCTTGTTGAGCGTTACCACGGAGACATGGCGCGTGTGGAGGCTTCACACTATTCTCCGTGGCATCCACGCACAACTCACCACTCGCCCCACCGAGAGCGAGAACCACATTATTGTGACCACGAGGAGGTTATACCATGTGACTCTACCCTCCCTAGCAACCGGGACAATTTGGTTGCTTAGGAGACCTGGCCGTAATAAACGTGACTCCAGGGGTGGCAGTCAGCGTCTTTACTCGCTGAGCTACCCAGGACCCCATAAAAGGTCATTATTAAAATCTGGATCATGTTGTTCGGTGGATGGATGCCTGGATATAACAGAAATGAAGTGGGTAAATCTTTGAATAAGTTAACCACAAATGGACGCATGAACTGCTGCAATAAAGTGAGATGGCTGGAAGCATGCAGTACTGACAACTGTAGCACACGTCTTATCTCAGACAGTTTCACTGAACGGCTTCATTGATTATAATAGGAACGATCCAATAGTCCAGATTTTTCCGCTGAGGAAATAATTGTGAGCATCTAAACTATAATACAATTTCATCACCTCTCTTGCGTAGACGCTCAGTATCAACAACACGTCTGGATAAGTCACTTAAGATAAACGTTTGATGTTCTTTGAGAAAATATGTCTACTTAGAGCCTTATTTAAGGGATCCAGTAATGATATTGGAAGTGCTCCGAGGCCAGTAGCGTTCTAATTCCTTTGTTATTGTTCACATCCTTGAAATGGTCTATAGCACACAGCGCTAGGCACAAAGATCAAACACTCTTTTAACTCGACAGGGACAATTTTAATCCGTTTAAGAACCCCGGTAAATTTCGGTTCTTTAGGTAAGATCATTTCACATTTGCCTTTCCCTGCATCTGAAAACGTGAAGCATTCAGATTCACTGTCTGTAAGTCACACCGCAGGAAAGAGGCATATTGGTCTCTTCACAGCTAATGCAGCTTTGACAGATGACGCAGAGACAAGCAGTCTAGGATGAGACGTTCAGGTCATAACAGCAGAGAATGCCTTACATGCCTTTTTTTTCTGTGGTAAGGCTAGAAGGAAGGATACTGGTAATGGAGAGCATTTTTGAAATGCAATTTAAACATTTTTTTTTTCTACTGTGATTGTAGTTCAACTTTGGTATTTGAAGTGATTATTATTTTAACCATAGTTTAAGTTTTTCTGTATTTCATGGATTCCATTTCATGGTTAAAATATGGTTACCATAGTAAAACTGTGATAAATGTTCTACCATAGTTCAACTATAACTATTGTACTAAAACCATGGTAAATTTTGCAGTTACTATTATTTTACTACAAATGCCACTGTTTAACTGTGGTTACTGTAGTAAAACCATGGTTAACCTTTGTAAGGGATGGATGAAGCTATTGCAAGGGAATACAAAACTTACCAAGAGAAAATGTAAAACTACTGCAAGGGACTGCAGTTTTGATGAAAAATGATGAAGGCAAACATTCATGTACACTAAGACTAGGAACATATATTAACAAAGTAAATAGGGTCCATTTTGATTTCATGTTGACTTTAAGGGAGAAATGAGAAGGGAGCCGGCTGAATAGAGAGAGAATCAAAGAGGGTGGAGGAGGAAGAATTATGAACTGTGTCAACGCCAACACAGTCCAGTTATCTCGACAGTATAATGGCCTGCCTGGTGTATCTGTGTGTACACAGTGCTGGGCTCAAAGTAATGAGGGATTCTGTGAATTAATGCTGACAGTCAAGAACCGCGAGCTCTCCAATAAAAGACGGTCAATATCCCCTGGCGCTTTGGAATTTTAAGAATACCAAACACTGTATGGTTTAATTTTGCTCTTGGAAAGAGCGCTGAATATATTTCAAACACGGTCATCACTTTTTGTTAAAGCTGACATGCTGCCACAAATCGGAGCTGGATTTTACTCCTGCGATTGCATTCTGCAACATGTCCATTCAAAACCCCGAAAATCAAACGTTATTTAAAGCAGTTTGATATCACAGAACGCTCAGATCGGCTGAATGTCATGCTAACATGGACTGACAGGAATCCTGTGTGGAACAGGCAGAAATTTTGGCTTTGCTCTTGGGGATTAACAATCAGCACCATCTAAAGAAATTGGTCAATTTCAGTTCCTTGTCATGTAGCGAAAGCTTCTTTCCAAAGTGGCTCAAATACACGAATTTTAGAGAACAGCCCCACTCAAGAAAGCAGACGTGCTTTAAGGGCAGAATGTTGTAGTGATAAGACTGGAGTGGGAATTGCATAACTCTCAGTTTTCATGAATTGGCCACACTTGGGCTTTAAGCAACAGCCAATTAAGTATTCTGACATTGTTTCAAGCTGCTGTTGTAATGCAGCATCTGAAGTTCTCCCAATAGTTAACCAAGTAATTTAATGCAGGTTAATGATAATGTGAGGCATAATGTTCAGCTAGTCGGTCATAATCATAAAATAAACCCTTACAGGGTACACAGCTTCTTACCAAATAAATAAATAAACAAATAAATAAATAAATAAATAAATAAATGGACAACAAATATTTATCTGAGTTGAAATTATGTTATTCTATGAAAACAAAGAGACAGAAGAGTCTCCAGGACCACTGAATACTACCTCTGCTTTGCGTTGGGGTCCTGATCCTGTCTGTATTTATTCAGCACCATACAATAATAAAAATATGGCAATAATAGAAAATAACAACAGATTTGAAAAAGATACTCTCAAGGGTGAACTTGACCTTCAGCCTCCATGTCCCAGTCCCTATTTTAGTTCTCAGCAGGTAGAGGCTCAAAGTATGGTATACCTCTGTTTTGTTATGATACAGTAGAAGGAAATTACTGATCATCCAGTCTTTGATATCATTAATAATTAATTTGGAAATGTCATCCGATGTGGAGAAAAAATGAAGCTGAGTGTCGTTGTCATAAAACTAAAATGTAGTTTTATGTTTCCTGACAAGGTCTCTTAAGGGAAGCTTATACAAGAAGAACAGCAGAGGACCTAATACAGAGCCTTGAGGCACTCCATTCTTAACTTGTGTTTGAATGCCTTGCTATGGCCTGGCACAAAATTTTCATCCTCTCCACAATCGACTGCTTACTTGGATTTAGATCTGGCTCCATTCTGGTATGGAATGCCCACTTTTACGAATGCCTTTTTATGCCACCTTGTGGCTAACAAATACATTTTAAGTAAATATAAGTTCGTAAACTTGGTAAATGAGGACCCCTTAGCTTCTCAGTTGACAATTGTACACCTCCTAAGTGCTCGCATTGCCATTTTGTTTCTGTATATGTAATTTTCCAAGTATGGAACATTTTATGGTCGGAAGTCTGATACATAAAGTAGTAATCTTGCCTAACCGACTTTAAATGGAACACAACATAACATATGGTACGTCGTGAAGTCATTCAAACATCCATAGAAATGGTATGCGATAATGCCAGTTAACAGAATTCAGTACTTCTCAGAAATGAAAAACTATGGAAAAAACTTGTTTGACAGCTCTTAAAGCTTTCCAGGTGAAGAAACCAAAACCTGGGGACAGTAACTTCAACATAGCACATTTAATAGAACTAGAACTGCAGATATTACACAGATATGTTATATATAAGATGCTTACGTTTCCATATTGTCTCCTTCTAGGACCGTCTGGACAGGCAGGTAACCCAGACGAGGGTGCTTTGCAAAGTACTTCTTAGTGCGAAACTTGTTTTTTAAGACTTTGGTAAAATCTCTCATGTCTTCCCCTGAGGTGGTCTGAAAATGAAAGAGAGAGAGAGAGAGAGAGATATGATGGATTAGAGAAAAGGTGGAAGTGGATTTTCTTTATTAACAATTGCTCAAAGAAACTTACAAACATCTAAGGCTGAGACCCACCTATTCCTAATCTCTGAAATCCCTTTGGATAATTAGTGGTGTTTGCAAAGCCAAACATTTAAAAAAGCGTATATATACACAAGCACAAGATCTTCACGGATCTTCTTCAGTGTGTCTGATATCAACATGCAGGGACGCTTACTACATGCAGCTCACCAAATCAATGGATAATTTTGCTCGAAATGTTGCTTTTCTGCTTAGATTAAACTTAATCTGCATCTGGGAGAAATAACGCAGCGTTTTGTTTTTTTTTGCGCATTTTGTCTTTTCTGACTTTTCAGTTTATTATCATACATTAACACGCTGACATAGTGATCGATGTACGTCGTCATGAAACAGAGTCCCTCCCCTCCAAATTCGATCACAAGTGGTCATAGGAGACGCATTTAAACTACCAGGTTTAAACAGCGATGTGTCTCCCCTGACCACATGTGATTGAATTTGGAGACGCATCTTAATACCAAGTGTAAATGGGGTCTAAGTATTACACTTTCAACATGTGACTCATCCTGCATTGTTGTACATAATACCTCAAAACTGGTATGTGGAGAAAGGTGTGCAATTACTTTTTTTTTTTTTTTTTGCAACCTGACCCAAGATTTCCACCTGACGGTCAATTAAACAGACACACACACACATTTAAGTATACACACTTGCGTTTTAGGCTACTACACGCAAAATGCAGTATAATCAGAGCATGTGTAGCTCATTAGACAAACAGAACAACTTTTCTCTTTCTAACTCACACACTTTTATGTCCCCACAGATCCGAGACTGATCCTTCCACCACTTGTTTTTTTCCCTCAATCTTCTACTAAGCTGAGAGATGTTTCAGTCTGATACATAGTCAATCCAGGCTTTTTCTGTCTGTCTGCATCTGCACACAGTCTTATTTCTCAGCACATATTCACTAAGCAAATCTCATCTCTTCTGCTGACTGGGAAGCCAACCGAAAACAAGGATCTAAACAGTACATGAATTACAGACGGCTTCTGTCTCGTCCTGTTTGTTTGGTTTTTTTAACTCTCAAATTGGAGCAATCCACGGATGAACACACAAACTCTGGGCACTAATGACCTCATGAAGAAAATGATGGACAAGTCAAGCTAATCTAAACCAGTAAAGTAATATTAGAGACATGCAACTCTTTGAAAAAGTTTAGAAATTGCAATAATGCTCAACTTGGTGGATGTAGGAAAGGAAGGCTTAAACAGTGTATTTTTCACAAAGGCAGTTTCAATAAAAACAGCCAATCGCCTTCTCGGCCAAGGCACATGTGCAATTAGCTGGACCGACCAATACAATTCCTTTTTTTATTTTTATTTTTTTATCCTCTTTTCTCCCAATTTGGAATGCCCAATTCCCACTACTTAGTAGGTCCTCATGGTGGCACGGTTACTCACCTCAATCCGGGTGGCGGAGGACAAGTCTCAGTTGCCTCTGCTTCTGAGACAGTCAATCCGTGCATCTTATCACGTGGCTCGCTGTGCATGACACCGCGGAGACTCACAGCATGTGGAGGCTCATGCTACTCTCTGCGATCCACGCATAACTTACCACGTGCCCCATTGAGAGCGAGAACCACTAATCGCGACCATGAGGAGGTTACCCCATGTGACTCTACCCTCCCTAGCAACCGGGCCAATTTGGTTGCTTAGGAGACCTGGCTGGAGTCACTCAGCACACCCTGGATTCGAACTCGCGACTCCAGGGGTGGTAGTCCGCGCGTCAATACTCGCTGAGCTACCCAGGCCCCGACCAATACAGTTCTTGATTGTGACTGGTAAACATGGCATTCGATGGCAAAATGTTATTTATGAACACTACTAAATGTTATAATTAACTGGGTTTCCATCAAAATCTTGAACACATTTACAAATTTGATTAAAGGAAATATGAATCGTTGCGCTTTTCCATGCACTACGTCATCCACATTATCTTGAGGGAGTCTGCCGTGTCATGATGGAGCAGTTGAATGATCTTGCTTCGGGGAGAGTTTTATTTGCGGTATTGGAGCAATTGCACTTCGTTTTATTAAATGCTGCCAGAAGACGCCACAGAATAAGTGTCATATCTGATATAATGAGGGCTGAAATGGATGCGATGCCCATACGCCACCAGCCTCCGCATACCTGGGAGTGCCCGCTCTCAAAACTGTTCTGGCGGATAGTGAGGACCAGCTGTGGGTTAAACACTTCCGAATATCAAGGGCTCGCAGAACTGTGAGACAAGGTCTGACCTTCGGTTGGGCCAGTCGCATCAAGCTATCGCATGCTCATATCACGCATACGAATGGTCAAAACACGTCATTTATTTGCGAATAAACTGTTTCCATCACCATAATGTGCATTTTAACTAATGCAAATCTCTAGAAAATCCACCTCTGTCTAACGCTAAATCTTTAAGCAGATTTTGGGAGTTTATTCACATATCAATATTTCCATTCAGGATTTCTTATGCGCAACTTCAAAAAAATAAAAACAAATGTACATAGTAGTAGTTGGATGGAAACCCTGCTATTGCCCACTATCCCAGACATCAAATTTCCTACATAGCTGGGTGATTCTAAGGAAACTCGTAAAAAAATAAAAAAATTAAAATTAAAAGTCCTGATCATATTTTATTCCAAAATCGTAAGTTTAGCATAAAGAAAATGAAGCCTATTTTTAGAGCCATTAAGATTTTTTACATTGTGCCGTTATTTTCACAACAGTTTTGCACATTTTAGCCCCCAATTCTCATTTCTCAAAATACAATGAAATATTTTACATAATAACATTATTTAAACTTAAATCAAAATTTGAAGCAAGAACGATGTTTTGAACATTTACATGGAAATTCATTCTGCCACTCCTTTTGTTTTCCACGGATGAAAGAAAATCATATGGGTTTTAAACGTCATAAGTAAATGTGAGTAAATAATGTAATTGTTTTCATTTTTGTATGAACTATTTCTTTGAAAATGCTCTATGGCTGAGTGGGAATGAACCACAGCACACAAATCACTCATTTACTCTGACTATAAGAACCTCTGTGTACCTCACAACTCATAAACACAGTATCACCACAACAAAAAGCAATAACAGTGTAACAGCCCAACCGAGAGCCACGAACAGCATATTGATCTTCTGTTCTCTGAATGTTCATGATAATATTTGCTGTTGAAATGAAGGTAAATTTGTTTTATAGATATGGTTTCAGCATTCAATGTGTGTGTTTGGTGTAGAGTGGGATCTGGGACACATCGATTTGGTAGGAAATGAAAGACATTCTTTTCCTGTGAGTATGAAGGTATCTGAGCATTTCACAGCTGCTGGTGCTCATATTTCTATTAATAACTACTTATTCAATAAGCCCATAAGGAATTATAAACATGTATGTCTTGCATGATTATGCACATTTGCAAATTAGATTTGATAGCTTCAGCGAAAAGGACGATTTTTTAGTAAATAAGAAACTACATTTTGAATTTTCCTCACACAAGGCTATCATAAGGCTTCAGAAGACTTGGAATGTAGCACACAAGTCATGTGGACTAATGTTGATACTTTTTTGTCCTTTTGACAGCTCTTGGTCACTGTATGCTGTTGTTGTATGGAAAACAACAGTGTAAACATCCTACTAAACTTCTCGTTTACCATGTAATGCAAAATGTCATGTGGGTTTGGAACAACATGAGGGTGAGTAAATGATGACAGAACTTTATATATTGAGTGTCTTGCTCAAGAATGGCCAATACACCATCTACAACCTACCAGCTGGGCTATGGAAGGTGCACTACTGCCTCAAACAGAAGAAAATAGTAGTTCTTATAGTCTATATGACAATCAATCAGTCTAAGAGCCACTTTTCTAACTTTTCGCTCAAGTGTGAGCACTCAGTGTGAACGTCTTTCAAGCTGTCTCATTATTCAGTCTAATTTCTCTGAATTTGCGCAGAATCGAGGAGAGCAAAAGGGAATTTGTTTACCCTGTGAACCTTTGTCACGCTGATCGATAACGGTGACGCCTTTTCAATTTCACGGTCTGAAATACAACTGTCTAATTGAACACTTTAAATTTCCAGCCCCTGTTGTGAAGGTGGGAAGAATTCCTGGCGGTGACGACAATAGATCAAGCCCTTCTGATTTTTAACTACACTCTGTCTCGCCCACAGCGGTGGAGGAGAAACTAACCTTCGCCGTTACTCTCGCACCATGAGCAGAGGCTCAGTGACAGTACACATTACAGTCCCAGACAGAATAAAAAACGTATGTATCATCTCTGAGTGTGAAATATACACACAACACCTAGTGTGCTGCCTATGTAGGCAGCATTTTAAGGTATCTCAAGTGCCCTACCAACATGAAGGTGGTTCTAGAGGTAGGTAACATAATTATGTTGCCTTCTAAGATACCTTGTGTTGGTCAAATTCTAAGGCTGCATCACATTCTTTGCAGAGAAGGGAATCCCTAAATGGACTATGACAAGCTCAGTGAAAATATAAATAAAATCTGGCAGATGAAGCAAGAGAAGTGTTGATTTTAAATATATTTATACAGCAATTAGTTCTGATAAACCAATCTGACAGGACAAGTGAGGATCCAAGAGGAACGACTGATCCTACTCTTGCTTAGTTTGGGACCATTTTCGTTAGCAGAGCAAAAAACTGACTATACAGTGTCTATTAACCTATTGTAATGTTGTATAAAAGCAATATCATTCACGCAATTGTGCTGATTAGCCGTGCTGATTAGCCGTGCTGATATTTAATACAACAGCACTCTTGCTCATGTTTAGTTGTACTTCAATTCAACACTAAAATGTATCGATGAAAATGGTTCAATCTAATTAAAAATGTACTATATTACCTAATATTTTTGTGTGCTTTGCATTTTTGTGCTTACTAGAGTATTGTGTTATCTTAGCAACATGCTAACGCCAAACTCTATTGAAATCAATTGTGAGTCGAGTCAGTCATGTTATTAGCTCTATTTGTGTGATAAGCATTGCAAATCAATCACTTATAAGGTTCCTTTTCAGTTAGGATGCTGACCTAGAAGGTAGCTGCCTATATAGGCTGCAGACAGCAAGGCTGCTCACTAGGTTTTGGAACAGAGCTGTCCCTATACCACTGAAATTCCACTCTTATCTTGCGTTTCATACCAGATTCATCTGTAATGAGCTCCAGAAGTGACATAATGCATGTTTTGATTTGAAGAGTAGTGTGTGATTTTGGAAGAGGGGTCTGAATGTCACTAACTCACCGGTGTGCAGTACTCCACCATGGGGTAGTTCAGTTTATGACCCTTTGCAGTCCGACCAGAGAAGAAACAACTCTGACACACATCGTAGTTGAAGTGCTTCAGACTACGATATCTGCAAAGAGAGAGAGAGAAAATAATAAGAATCAGTGTGACAAAATGTATTCATCAAAATTTTATTTAACAGGGGCTTTGGGCAAAAATACGGAGCCCCTTAGAGGACAGGGCGGGAATTTTTTTTCTTAAATAGTTTTGCATGCCCTCGCAATACGTTTTGCATTCCCTTGTGAAATGTTTGTGAGCTCTCGCAATCAATTTTCCATGGTTTTACTACAGTAACCATATTTTAACCATGCTAATTGACCTGAAACCATAGTAATAACACAGGAAAACAAAATCACAATGGTAATGCAAATCATATTTTTGTGGTTACTATGGTTTTACTACAAATACCATAGTTTAACCATGGTATTTGTAGTAAAAACATAGTAACCACAAGATTAACCATGGTTAATCTATAGTAAAATCCATGGTTACTATATGGATACAGCATACTGTTTTAAAAACATGGTTTCTGCCAGAAACTATGGTTTCTACAGTCTACAAGTACAATATTACTATAGTAAAACCATGGCAAATTTATTGCGAGGGAATGGAAGACTTATTGAGAGTGCACACAAAACTGTTTCAGAAAAAAAAATGGCTCTGTCCGCTAGAGGGCTCTGTACAAAACTGCCACCGGATATGACCAAAATGCCCCCAAAATTCAAAATGTGGGAGCAAATAATTAATTCTACTGTTTTATTTGTATCATCTGATAAATTTTATTAATTATAATTATAATTATTAATTATTTTATTTATTATTAGGCCTATTTAAATATATTAAAGACAAAATGGTAAGTGTCCACAGACTGATTTTCCTGCGCCACAAATACTTTATCGGCTAATACTTTCAACGTTTCGACCATTAGGTCTTCATTATACAGACACAGATAATGACATCAGCAAATGACTCTATTACATGGTCACAGAAACTTTTTTTTTTTTTTTTACAGGGGGTTATGAATGCACAAAAACAATGAGAACCTTTTTCGAGATTTTTTTATTTTTTATTTTTTTTTACATAATTTAAAAGTATTTTTCTAAAAGTATAATTACAAAAAACTAGGCACCAAAGAGACAATCATAAAAATGGCTTAATATCAAATTCCTCTTAAAGACTTTGTGGCGACATATCATTCAGAGTGTATATCTAATAACATTCGCCTTACAGAAATTTTTTTATCCAGATTGCAAACTTTTTCAACGCCTATGTATCGAAGTTGTGCCCGGCCTTTTGGAAATGTACCGTAATAAGACTGTGCTCGTCACCAGTTCTTATATTACTTTGATGTTCGCTAATATGGGTCCATAAGGCCCGAGAAGCTTTGCCAACATATGCGAGTACACATGGACAGACAATCGGATAAACCACGTTGGTGGTGGAACAAGTAACTGTGCCCTGTTTGGAGATATTTCTGCCTGTATGGGGGTAGCAAAATAACTTACATTTGTACTGTAGGTAAAGGCACACTGCGCACAACTGCCACATCTAAAATTCCCAGGGGGAAGGAAAGGGATGCCAAGGGGTATATCAGATTTCACAAGTGTGTCACAGAGATTGGAAGGACGTTTTAAAACCAATCTGAGGCATTCCTTCAAAAATGTATTTAATCTGTTGTCAGTATTAATTATGTACCAATGTTTGGTAATAATTTTACAAAATTCCCCAGCCAAATGTTAAAGTATTTTACATAAAAGGATGACATACAGGTGCATCTCAATAAATTAGAATGTCGTGGAAAAGTTCGTTTATTTCAGTAATTCAACTCAAATTGTGAAACTCGTGTATTAAATAAATTCAATGCACACAGACTGAAGTAGTTTAAGTCTTTGGTTCTTTTAATTGTGATGATTTTGGCTCACATTTAACAAAAACCCACCAATTCACTATCTCAAAAAATTAGAATATGGTGACATGCCAATCAGCTAATCAACTCAAAACACCTGCAAAGGTTTCCTGAGCCTTCAAAATGGTCTCTCAGTTTGGTTCACTAGGCTACACAGTCATGGGGAAGACTGCTGATCTGACAGTTGTCCAGAAGACAATCACTGACACCCTTCACAAGGAGGGTAAGCCACAAACATTCATTGCCAAAGAAGCTGGCTGTTCACAGAGTGCTGTATCCAAGCATGTTAACAGAAAGTTGAGTGGAAGGAAAAAGTGTGGAAGAAAAAGATGCACAACCAACCGAGAGAACCGCAGCCTTATGAGGATTGTCAAGCAAAATCGATTCAAGAATTTGCGTGAACTTCACAAGGAATGGACTGAGGCTGGGGTCAAGGCATCAAGAGCCACCATACAGACATGTCAAGGAATTTGGCTACAGTTGTCGTATTCCTCTTGTTAAGCCACTCCTGAACCACAGACAACGTCAGAGGCGTCTTACCTGGGCTAAGGAGAAGAAGAACTGGACTGTTGCCCAGTGGTCCAAAGTCCTCTTTTCAGATGAGAGCAAGTTTTGTATTTCATTTGGAAACCAAGGTCCTAGAGTCTGGAGGAAGGGTGGAGAAGCTCATAGCCCAAGTTGCTTGAAGTCCAGTGTTAAGTTTCCACAGTCTGTGATGATTTGGGGTGCAATGTCATCTGCTGGTGTTGGTCCATTGTGTTTTTTGAAAACCAAAGTCACTGCACCCGTTTACCAAGAAATTTTGGAGCACTTCAGGCTTCCTTCTGCTGACCAGCTTTTTAAAGATGCTGATTTCATTTTCCAGCAGGATTTGGCACCTGCCCACACTGCCAAAAGCACCAAAAGTTGGTTAAATGACCATGGTATTGGTGTGCTTGACTGGCCAGCAAACTCACCAGACCTGAACCCCATAGAGAATCTATGGGGTATTGTCAAGAGGAAAATGAGAAACAAGAGACCAAAAAATGCAGATGAGCTGAAGGCCACTGTCAAGAAACCTGGGCTTCCATACCACCTCAGCAGTGCCACAAACTGATCACCTCCATGCCACACCGAATTGAGGCAGTAATTAAAGCAAAAGGAGCCCCTACCAAGTATTGAGTACATATACAGTAAATGAACATACTTTCCAGAAGGCCAACAATTCACTAAAAATGTTTTTTTTTATTGGTCTTATGATGTATTCTAATTTGTTGAGATAGTGAATTGGTGGGTTTTTGTTAAATGTGAGCCAAAATCATCACAATTAAAAGAACCAAAGACTTAAACTACTTCAGTCTGTGTGCATTGAATTGATTTAATACACGAGTTTCACAATTTGAGTTGAATTACTGAAATAAATGAACTTTTCCACGACATTCTAATTTATTGAGATGCACCTGTACAGTGTGCTTTATTATGGTTAGAAAAAAATATAAAGGTAAAAATGCCTCTGAAAATCAATTCCAAGGGGCAAATAGTGCACCTTAATAAAAAAAAGTTCATTTCTGACACTGGTAATAATATCATGAAAGTATTTCATGCACTATATTCCAATACTTCTGAAGCCACACGATAGCTTTGTGTGAGGAACAGACCAAAATTTAAGTCGTTATTTGCAGAGTTATGGTGGTAGGCAAGATCATTAGCGAATAATTATTACAATTTTGGTCTGTTCTGCAAAAAGGCATTGTTTGGCTTAAGAATACACATATAGACCACATTTATGGAACTTTTTTGTCCTTTTTGGAGATCATCAGCCCAGTTCACTTTCATATGGGAAAGAGTGGCCAGGTCATTCAGATTAACTTCTCCATGGAAGAAAATCATAAGGTTTGTAATGACATGAGGATGAGTAAATGATGACAGAGCATTTATTAAATGGATGAAACTATTCCTTTAAAATTCTTAATTCCAAAGCCGCTTAAAATTATACAGTTGCACTCTCTCCAAATCTAAGCTGTATTAAATTTTTTAATAAACTTCAGGATACTCACTTACTCTGTTCACGCTCTGCTTGATTTAATAGCACCACTAAAACACTGTTTAAAAAAATTGTTATTCAACAGATTCTCTTCATATAAATGTAAATTGAGTATGGAGGTAAACAGAGTGTGTAATGTATGGTTTTGGTTCATTCGATTCTCTCCAGGAAAAGCTAATTCAATAGAAATTAATTTCTCCAGCGTGCAGTATTTCTGTCACGCTGCTGCATAAATGATATGCTATGACAGTTAAAGGTGCTGAATTTTCTGAAATCGCTTCTTTCGTCTCTGTCTGAAACCACTATATTCATTCTGATGCCCCTGCTGAGAACAGAGTTAATATTAATAAATCGTAGTATAGCACTATATTCAATGGGTCAAGTTATTATTATAAAATGAGTAGTTCTGACTCAATTTTGAATGGATGTGTTTTAAAATGCTGATATGGACAAGGAAAATTTACAGTAATCAGGTTATGGTTAGGTTGATATTGTTATCAATTATCACTATTATAAATGAAACGTATAAATTATTTATTTTTTATATAAATTAAAGGTAGCCTTATTTTAGGAGTATAAAGTTTCGAATACAGCTCAAATTCTTATTACTGAAATATAGTCAGAAAAATCATCCTGTTTGGACATTTCTTTTTATTAAAATCAGAATAAATTTAAGAGCATAAATGTTATTAAAAAAATTCCCAATAGAGAATGACTTCATACAAAAACATGATTTTTTTAAATAAAAATGATTAAAAATTGTTTTTGTTTTTTTTGGTTATTTAATAAAACAAATGTATTTATAATATTTTTATAAAACACAAATACAAAAACAAATAATAATAATAATAATAATTATAATAAAACAAGGGTTAGAAAATAAGACCTGGACATTTCAGAGTACTTCACATTGTGCCTCTTAACCATGGTAAAATCACTGTAAAACACAACCTCTTTAGGCATATTGCTTTAATAAATACCAGATATTAATCCGTTGAACAATTAATTCATGGCATTTACATTTACGCTGCAAGATTTGTTCTCCATCAACAGGGAAAGTTCCGCAAATGGCTGCAGTAAATCCTGTTTGACTGACTCTGACATTCTTACACTCAGATTCACTCTCTCACTCTGTTTATTCCTCCTCTCTGTTATCCATCACTGACAGAACACAGTCTGTCTCTCTTCTGTCAAATGTCCGATTGAATCTTGCCACTGAGTTCTGCCTCAGAAACACGATGGTCCACCGAGATGCGGTCAGCTCTCAGGAGGTGGGGGCTGTTAGTGTGACTTAGCAAACGGCTCTAAATATCAAGAGCAACAGGCTCTTTTTGCAGTAATACATGACCCTTATGTATGTATGCATGCCATTTGAAAAGGTCACCACCTATTGTGAGAACAGCACACAGTGGCTGTTTAAAAGACTCAGGTTTTGATGGACTAATACACAATCCATCACCCACCGTACACAACAGTTGTCTTACAGACAATATTCCATAAACTCTGTTAATCAGCAGATTTGACCCTGTTTACAGTGCTGTATATGTGAACATGTTTAGAGTAAAGCTGTAATTTATAGGGGCCCAAATGTGACACTCAATAATCATTTGTGAAATCAGTAATCAAATGAAAAATAGATAAATCAATTGAGAAACTGATAAATCAATCAATAAATCAATTATCAATTTGCAGATAAATAAATACAATTATTTGAAATTTGACATTTAAATAATAATAAAGCCAGAAATAAACACACTGATTTTTTTTTTTTTTTTTTTAGCAATTGCTAATATAGAAATAATTAATATATACAAATAATAATATGTAATTAAGAACAGATTAATAATTGAATATTTAATTTGTCAAATGTTTTTTCTTTTATCGAGGAGGCGGCACCCAATCTACTGTCAGATGTAGACAAATATTTAAAATATTTAAATTCTGAATAAATTAAATTCAGAATTTGTTTAATCTTGTCTATAAATATATATTGTATTTGTGTGTGCCTTTTAAAATGTAGTGCATTCATTTATTGCATTTTAAGAAAAAAAGAAAATAAAGTATTTATATATATTCAATGAGAGTTACATTTCACCATATAAAGACTGTAAATTACTTTTGTTAAACAGTCTAATAAATTATAATAAATTAGTTAAAAAATTAATAATTATAAATAAAAACATTATTGATTATTATTATTGAGTGGAACATTTGGGCCCCTATAGCAATTAAACTAAAATAACTGAATTATTAATTTTAAAAAATAATCTCAAACTCTGAATTTGTTTAATCTTGCCTATATACAGTATAAATACAGTACTGTGCAAAAGTCTTAGGCACTTAAGATGTTTCACAAAAGCATTTGTTATTTATATCTTCAGCTTTAGTGTGTCAATAGGAAATATAAATGTTAGACTCCCAAACATTACTTTTGCAAATAGAAAAGATTAGAATAGAACAACAGGGAGCCCTGCAACAAATGGCATGGCCCCCACAGAGCCCCCGACTGAACATCGTGTCTGTCTGAGATTATATGAAGAGGCAGAAGCAATTGAGACAGCCTAAATAGATAGAAAAATTGTGGCGAATTCTCCAAGAATCTGCCAACAACCAAGAAAAACTGTGTCCAGGTGTACCTAGGAGAATTGGTGCTGTTTTGAAGGTAAAGGTGGCCACACCGAATATTGATTTTTTTTTTTTTAAGAAATCCTCACTTTGAAAGTTTTTCGCAAGTGCCTATAACTTTTGCACAGTACTCTGTGTGTGTGTGTGTGTGTGTGTGTGTATATATATATATATCTGCGCCTCGACACATTCCTGTCTCTGAACTCTGTAGGCAGTTCCTTTGACCTCATGGCTTGGTTTTTGCTCTGATATGCATTTTCAGCTGTGAGACCTTATATAGACAGGTGTGTGCCTTTCCAAATCATGTCCAATCAATTGAACTTTCCACCGGTGAACTCCAATCAAAGTGTAGAAACATCTCAAAGATGATCCAGAGAAATGGGATGCACCTGAGCTAAATTTCAAGTGTCATAGGAAAGGGTCTGAATAATTATGTCAATGTGATATTTCAGATTTTTTATTTTTAATAAATTTGCAAAGTTATCAAAAATCTGTTTTTTGCTTTGTCATTATGGGGTATGGAGTGTAGATTGATGGGAAATTTTTTTATTTTTTTTTAGCATTTTAGTATAAGGCTGCAACATATCAAAATGTGAAAAAAGGAAAAAGAAAATAATTGTTTTTATATTAATTTTTTTATACATTTCACCATATAAAGACTGTTAATTATTTTATTTTTGTTAAACATCCTATTCAATTATTAACAATAAATTAATTATAAATAATAATAATTTGTTTATAAATTAGCCATTAAGAAAGTTTTTCGCCATTAATGAGAGGCTGGCTACGGGATTGTTGCATGCATGTGTAAAATACATTTATACCACAGCATTGTTGAATTCTTGATTCTGATTGGTTAACATGTTATATGATGTTGTTTAATTTTCAAAAACTTCACAGAAATAAAGTAGTGCCAGGTTTGTTAAATGCATTACATTTCAATATAACTTTTGCCACGTTTTTTACGAAAAGTTTAAAACTGATAGAACTTCAAAGTGCCATAGAGCCAACACAGCAATTCATTTTGCATTCATATAAAAAATGCATTAGTCTGTGCTCAATTATTCCCTAATTAGCGGTGTTAAACAAAGTGGCCCCCATTACACCTGTCATTAACATGCATTTCATATCCAGATAGTATCTGGATATTCTTTAACTGGATTGCATTTACACCTTGCAGTCAAATGCATCTCCACTGTGACAAATACCCATGCAAAACTGAAAACACTACTTACATATTAAATCAGAGGCTGTGCTTTCTAACACTTTAACAGTCAGAGTTTTTCCTTCATTGAACATTTTTTGCCAGCCGCCAATGATAAATTTCAGGTTGCTGAAACTTTTTGATATTTTTTCAATTTTATGATATTTGTCTTGCGTTCGCCACTTGGCTAAATGTGTTTCATTTGAAATGCATGAGTGAAGACTGGTTTCATATGTGATGCGCATGATTAGAAGACAGGAGAGAGACGTGAGCGAGTGAGGATTTGAGGAGAGAAAAGTGATATTCCAACTAAGGGTATTTCCTATGGAATAATTCATGGGATATTGTTCATTGTTTGTGCAACAAGCTTGCAGGACAACAGTGTCTGTTGTGTTCTTCACATTACGATGGCTGAATTAACAGAAAAAGGCAAGAACACACAACACAGCGCTTTAACAACAGATGACTGTAGCACAACCTCATCACATAATGAATTACTTATGTAGTTCTATCCGGAAAATGAAAACGCATTTGCATTTACACTTACACTTTTATTAAATGTGGTCAGAATCCATCCCAGACCACCTACGAATGTGGTTTCAGTGATCCGATCACAATCTGTTCACAATGCGTTTTTGGCATTTAATGTGGTGAAGCGTGATCTGATCACAGAAAACTTTCAAAAGAGTCCCCAATTGTACCTGTTGTCCAAAGGCTTTATGAACTACAAGCATTTTAGTTTGGGTTTGTGTTAAAAGAAAGGTTTCAGGTCAACAGGTTTATTAATCTCAAATGTTAACACGTTAACTTTGGCAGCCCTAGTTCACAGTTGAACTTTAAGAACTGTCAGAGGACACAGAGCTGATCAGAGAGCAGACTGAACAACACTGACTGTACAGCTGCCCTCTGTTGCTCTCCCACAATCTCTCTCTCTAGTCTCTCTCCCTCTTATTTATCACATGCTGACATTTAGATGAATGCTGGGCCTCAGGAGTGAATATAACCTTTCCTTTCCCAGACAGCACTGCACACATCCATGTGTGTTTAATCTGTCACATATCTGAGCAGATATTACACTTCGTCTAGTGTTTAAAACTCTTCCTGCAGCCAACAATAAGGCATAATGGTTGTGTGTGTGTGTGTGTGTGTTGGGGATATTAAAGATTTCATTAGTTTTGATTTCCTTAAGTATTTGCAATTTCAGTTTAGCTTTGGTTTGTTTTAATTGGTCAAATACTTTCTATTTTGTATCTAGGAAAATTACTAGTTTAAGTTTATTTTCATTTTGTATCAGTATTTGTTTTAGTTTTCATCCCTTATAATTCAGCATCACAAATTCTTGACATGATAATGACATGAACTACACATTATTAGAAAATGCAACAAGCGTGGTGGTTTTCCCTGTCTCATCGGGCAGTTTTCTTGTCGACAGAATACACAGATAGACTAAAGTCATCCTTGTGGGATTCATTAAATCAGACCATTCACCATTCGATTTTCTCTGTAATCTTTGTAGTTTTTGTTTGTAGTTTTGTGCACATTTATACAGTAGTTTCAATTTAGTTTTCCCACTTTGGAAAATCTGTTTTTAACAGTTTTTCTATTAGTTAAGAAAATATATTGCCTTACTAGTTTGAATGTTTGTTATAATGTTTGTTTACACAAATGTGCGCATATCACTACTTTGAAACTGTAGCTTCCCAAGCTAATTTAAAGTAGCTGAACTACAGTCAAGCTATTCTTTTAAAAAAAAAGTAGTTAGCTACACTACAAGCTACTAACAAACAGTAGCTAACTACATTGAAGCAGTTTAAAGAAGAATTTTATTTGATATTTTACTGTCAGATTATATATTTTTATTTAATTCTGCAATCAGTTCTGTAAAACCATGGTTAGTATTAATAAGGGTTAAACAAAAAGGGTGACAACATTAAACTGAACCTAAATTAATACTTAATATACGCCAATAAGCTACAACATTAAAACCACCTGCCTAATATTATGTAGGTCCCTCTCGTGCCGCCAAAACAGTGCCAATCCGCATCTCAGAATAGCATTCTGAGATTATATTCTTCTCACCACAATTGTACAGAGCAGTTATCTGAGTTACCGTAGACTTTGTCAGTTCAAATCAGTCTGGCCATTCTCTGTTGACCTCTCTCATCAACAAGACATTTCCATCAACAGAACTGCCGCTCACTGGATGTTTTTTGTTTTTGGCACCATTCGGAGTAAATTCTAGAGACTGTTGTGTGTGAAAATCCCAGGAGATCAGCAGTTACAGAAATACTCAAACCAGCCCATCTGACACCAACCAATCATCCATGCGATTATCTAATCAGCCAATCGTGTGGCAGCAGTGCATAAAATCATTCAGATACGGGTCAGGAGCTTCAGTTAACGTTCACATCAACCATCAGCATGGGGAAAAAAATGTGATCTCAGTGATTTGGACCAAGGCATGATTGTTGGTGTCAGATGGGCTGGTTTGAGTATTTCTGTAACTGCTGATCTCCTGGGATTTTCACACACATCAGTCTCTAGAATTTACTCCAAATGGTGCCAAAAAACATCCAGTGAGCGGCAGTTCTGTTGATGGAAATGTCTTGTTGATGAGAGAGGTCAACAGAGAATGGCCAGACTGGTTTGAACTGACAAAATCTACAGTAACTCAGATAACCGCTCTGTACAATTGTGTTGAGAAGAATATCATCTCAGAATGCTATTCTGAGATGCGGGTTGGCGCTGTTTAGGCAGCACGAGGGGTACCTACACAATATTAGGCAGATGGTTTTAATGTTGTGGCTGATCGGTGTACATTAATAAAACCAGAAAATACTATTTTCTATAACTGAAACGAAATATAGTGATTATAAGCAGCAATACACTAAATAATTTGTTCCAAAAAAAAAAGAAAAAAGAAGGCAAAGTCCCTTTAAGAACTAACTCACTAAAATGAATCAAAGTTCCCAACATTAAATAAGTGATTTATTTATTTTAACCTGTTTATTTACTGTACATGAATGGTCCATTTCTGCGTTCACAATACAATGTGACAAACGTAGCATTTTTGTGACTTGAATCTACAACACTACTCGGTGGAAAATATATCTTAAATTGGAAAAGCGTTATAGTAAAAGAGTTACTATAACGCTACTAAAACGTGTAGTTAAGTTAATAGCGTCACTACTTTTAGTAAACAACTACTCAACACTGGTGCATATATACCATACCTGAAGCCGACGATGGGGTACTCTTTACAGATATTGCACTTGGCCTGATGTTTGGCCGTTTCTGCGGCCGCCACTCTGTGCAGGACAGGAAGCCACACCATAGACTGCGGCTCCAGCCTCATCCAATCGATGAACTGCCTCGGTTCCAGCTCTACCTTATTGGTCACCTGAGAACAGAGGACATATGCAAACAGCCAATCAAAGAAGGATTTCAGAAAGCCTATAAACATCATGGGAGAGTAACTCATAAACTGCACAGCACATCTGAATACCAAGCCTTGGTGGATTCAGGCTGTAATCAAACCTCCATTCACCAAAGCTTGGTTCAATCTGAGGATTTGGATCCAAACCGGCGGGTAAAAGTAAGTTGTGTGCATGGGGATATACAAAATTACCCTTTAGTGACGGTCACTATTCAATTTCGGGGACAAAAGCATAGTGTAGAGGCTGCGCTTAGTCCCTACCTCTCCCATCCACAAATTTTGGGTATGAATTGGCCAGCATTTACAATGTTATTGAGGGTGTTATGTGTGGATGGGTCCAGTAACACAGTGTATCGGTGTGTGGTGTGCGACTCGCTGGCTGGGGAGGCGGTGCCAGGGCCATCTACGTCGGCTCCACATCAGGATGGCATAAGGGAGGGGAAAGCCGTGACTCTGTACAACATCAGGAAAATCAGGCCCTTTCTATCTGGGCATGCCACACTCCTCGTTCATGCGCTTGTGCTATCCAGGCTGGACTACTGCAATGGTCTTCTGGCAGGCCTTCATGCATGTACAGTCAAACTTCTGCAATTGATCCAGAATGCAGCAGAGCGATTGGTCTTCAACGAGCCCAAAAGAGTGCACGCCATGCCTCTCTTCATCAAACTGCACTGGCTGCCAATGGTTGCTGCCGTTAAGTTCAAGGCATTGATGCTTGCTTACAGAACAACCACCGGCTCTGCACCCCCTATCTACACTCACTACTTCAGGTCTATATGCCCTCCAGAAGTTTACATTCTGCGGGTGAACGGCGCCACATAGTGCCATCTCAAAGAAACAAAAAATCACTGTCCAGGACTTTCACTTCAACTATTCCCCGCTGGTGAAATGACCTGCCAAACTCAGCCCGAGCAGCTGGTTCTCAAACATCTAAAGACACAGCTCTTCCGTTAGCACTTGACCCAACCCCTTTAGTGGACTGTCTTCTTATTATTAATAAAAGTCTAGTCCTGCTTGCTAAGGGTACTTATTTAAACAATTTTGAGACTTGTATTACAGCACTTGTGTTACTGCTGCCTCCCTAGGATGATTCGCTTATGTCATCTGCTAAATGAATAAATGTAAATGTAAGTGCATTTCTGTAATTTTTTTTTACAGATATGTGTTTGTTTTTGCAAACTGACAGACGAGTCAAATTATTTTTTGTGGTAATCGAAAACATGCCACACAATGTGTTTTAAACCCAGAGCGTCACTTTAACAATGAAAACTCTTAGAAGGACAAATTTCCATATTTCAGATCAAGTAAATAAACAAGATAACCACAAACAATTCAACACACAATACACTGAAAAACATTTTTATTATGAATTCTTCTGTTGTCCCTGAAAAAACAACATTATTGGCAGTGATGTCAGTGCCAGAATGCACTGCAGACAGAATCATTAAATGCCATTTAGCATGACAAACAACTAATTTATTCACTTCAGAGACAAAGACACAATGGTCATCTGGAGGTCTGTGCTGTGATGTCATCCAATACAGCTCTGACCTCTGACCCATGATGCACACACCACGCCAGACCTCCAAGCAGCAAGAAGAAAGCGTGAGACTGAATGTTATTTGTGTGGATCCATCCGTCAGCATTGACGGACTGTTGAATGGCTTCAGGTGAGACACTGTCCTGTCTGTCTGTCACTACTGCTCTCATGTGTCTCTCAGTCCTAATGAGTCACACTGCTTTAACAATCACACCTTCATTTCCTGTTTGCTCAAATCTGCAGCAGTGAAGTCATGCCACTCACAGACAGACAGACAAAGAGAGAGACAGCAGACGGAGAGACAGAAGGCTGGGCATAGATACATAAAAAGACAGACAGACAGATAGACAAACAGATAGATAGACTGATAGAAGGATAGAAAAACAGACAGTCAGATAGATAGACAGACAGACATGCAGACAGAGATAAACAGATAAATACATAAATAGACAGATAGATAGACAGACAGACAGACAGACAAACACAGTTGGACGGACGTATGGACAGACAGGCAGACTGATAGAATGATAGAAAAACAGACAGACAGACAGACAGACAGACAGACAGCCAGCCAGCCAGACAGATAAATAGTTAGACAGATAAATAGACAGACAGACAGACAGGCAGGCAGGCAGGCAGACAGATAGACAGATGGACAGACAGACAGGGAAACACAGAAAGATAAATACAGACGTACATATGTACGGACAGACAGGCAGACTGATAGAACGATAGAAAAACAGACAGACAGATAGATAGACAGACAGACAGCCAGCCAGACAGACAGGCAGGCAGATAGATAAATAGATAGATAGATAGACAGACAGACAGACAGACAGACAGACAGACAGACAGGCAGGCAGGCAGGCAGGCAGATAGACAGATGGACAGACAGACAGGGAAACACAGAAAGATAAATACAGACGTACACATGTACGGACAGACAGGCAGACTGATAGAACGATAGAAAAACAGACAGACAGATAGACAGACAGCCAGCCAGACAGGCAGACAGATAAATAGATAGACAGACAGACAGACAGGCAGGCAGGCAGATAGACAGACAGACAGGGAAACACAGAAAGATAAATACAGACATACATATGTACGGACAGACAGGCAGACTGATAGAACGATAGAAAAACAGACAGACAGATAGATAGATAGATAGATAGACAGACAGCCAGCCAGACAGACAGGCAGATAGATAAATAGATAGATAGATAGACAGACAGACAGGCAGGCAGATAGACAGATGGACAGACAGACAGGGAAACACAGAAAGATAAATACAGACGTACACATGTACGGACAGACAGGCAGACTGATAGAACGATAGATGGGTAGAATATAGACAGAGAGAGTAACCACTGGATATAGAGACAGAAAGAAAGAGAGAAATAGACAGATGAACAGACATTCAGACACACGGGTTGTCCAGTGAAAGTGTTAAAATATAGCAATAATCAAGCTGCAAATCTCTCTCTCTTTTCCTTCTAAAGTGTATATTTATAAATGACTGACACACACACACACACACACACACACACACACACACACACACACAGACAGACAGGTCTTGTCTGGGGTAATGAGGATATTATGAGCAGTCTAGTCTCAATAATTCACAGATTTTTCTGTAACTGAGTAAGACATCAGTCAAATCATAAACACAGGAATATCAGAGTAAAACACACAGGCTGTGATCAGTCATGCATACACTCTCTCTCTCTGTGTGTGTGTGTGTGTGTGTGTGTGTGTGTGTGTGTGTGTGTGTGTGTGTGTGTGTGTGTGTGTGTGTGTGTGTGTGATGTGAGAGTGTACGCACATGCTGGAAGCAGCTGCGGACGCTGGGCTCAATGTTGCTCCCGCCAAAGGCCGCCACCTCGCCCAGCTGTCGAGGGATCTGAATGGCATCATGGAGCAGCAGACCCAACTGTCTTTGATCACACGTGTCACCCGCTGAGGAGACCTGATTAAACAGACCTGAGACACACACAAACACACACACACACATCAGTATGAACAAATCAAGAGCTTTCTTACATTTCTCTATTTCACTGACAGAAAAAAACAAATACATGAATGCAAAACACAGATCCACAGATTCACAGACTGATAGACAGACAGATGATAGATAGACGGATGGACAAACAGATGGACAGACAGACAGAGATATACACAGATTATTAACATTAATGTAAACTCAAACTCTCAATTAGTGATAAATATGTAATGTTCCCAATCATCTTTCATCAGGTCCCTGACAGTCTCTCTCTGTTTCTGATCTTGGCTTGGGGACTGAGATGACCTTGATTAACACAGCAAGACCAGACCCCTGCCAGAGCTGATAATGTCTCACACACACACACACACACACACACACACACACACACACTGCTCTGAGCATCACAGCAGTTCAATACACTCTATTTTCTCACTCAAGTCAAAGAGACTGTATCACTGTGTGGCTTGTCCAGTGCTGTATCAGTCTCAAGGTGAATAAACAAAAACTCAACGGTCTGTGTGCTGACCCGAGAACTGAAACTGCTGATTGAAATAGAAAAAAACAAAACAAAAAAAAAAACGTTTCCTATCCCAACAATTGTGATATGTAATTTTTCTCCTGTCTCTATGGTACGTCACACATGGAGAACACACGATGTTGTAGCTTTAAACTAATGCATGCAGGGATTTGTGTACTGAGTTTTGATCACACAGAGGAGCAAAAACCCAGAGCTCTTTGAGATGAGTCACAACTTAAAAGAGCAAAAAGCCCAATTACGTGGAAAGGTGCATCATGGGAGAGCATGCTTCAGATGACTGTGCTTTTTGAAAGGAGACAGGAGAAGGGCATCATGGGATTTGTGGTGTTTCATAAACAAGTTAATTAAAAGGGGGTGAGATTCATGATTTGTAGTTGTGGTCTTATGCCTTTGGGTACAAACACAGACATATTCAGTGTACCGTACATTCAAATTATAAGCAAATAAAATGATAAACTCAACAGTCACTAATGAGATAAGCCAGCAAAAATATTGAACCTGCAAATATTAGACCTTATCCTAATTATTTATCTAGTTTTTTATTTTCATTTCAGCATATACTAATTCATTTTTAAAATCAGAAGTTGTATTTTTTAACATTAATGCACTATGAACTAACATGAACTAGCAATGAACAACTGCATTCATATTAACTAAAATAACAAAAATAAAAAAATTATAAATGTTGTAAAACTACATATTTTTAATTGTTTATCATACATAATGCATTAACTAATTGAATCTTCATGTAAAGTGTTACCATGTAAATGTCTATATTCTGTAAAACTGTATTAAGCCTGTACGGTGCACACTGTACGATTTTGGCCACGATTCTGCCGTCTGAGACAGATTTCGGGAATTCTAAAGCATATCTGTCATCGTAGGGCAAAATCGGCAATCTTACAACATTTAGTATGACATGTTCACTGATGGCCGATTAATAGATTTTGCGATGATCTTTAGCCTCCGACGAAGTTCTGGCAGTGTCAGAAATTTAGCATCGCATTCATTTTATATGAAAAGTTTTAATAAATAAATAAGCAGAAAATACTTGGAGAAAAGTGTAACACTTCAGCAATATGAATTAAATAAATACAGAGCTTACAAAACGAAAATAAATAAATGACTGCATGTTTTTTTTTATTAATCCCCTTTTCTCCCCAATATGGAATGCCCAATTCCCACTACTTAGTAGATCTTCGTGGTGGCGCGGTTACTCACCTCAATCCGGGTGGCGGAGGACAACTCTGTTGCTTCCACTTCTGAGACAGTCAATCCGTGCATCTTATCACGTGACTCGTTGTGCATGACAACACGGAGACTCACAGCATGTGGAGGCTCATGCTACTCTCCGCGATCCGCGCATAACTTACCACACGCCCCATTGAGAGTGAGAACCACTAATCGCGACCATGAGGAGGTTACCCCATGTGACTCTACGCTCCCTAGCAACTGGGCCAATTTGGTTGCTTAGGAGACCTGGCTGGAGTCACTCAGCACACCGTGGATTCGAACTCGCGACTCCAGGGGTGGTAGTCGGCGTCAGTACTCGCTGAGATACTCAGGCCCAACACATTTTTTTCTTAACATTTATCATGCATTTTCTTTACAACTTTTTTTTAATTACCATTTTACTTTGAATACATTTACATTAAACATCTGTAAACTTCTTTAGTTAAGATTCACACCACTCCAATTTTATAAAAAAAATAATAAATTGAACAATTTAAATTGGTAAGTATTTATGGGACATTTTAATCCAAATCAGCAGACACTATTTGATACAATTGTATCAAGAAGAAATCTATGTCATGTTTGTGCATTATCCATAGGGAATTTGCAAGCGCGATATATTATCAGCCTATATGAATTTTAGAAATTTTGCATGGCCGATAGGTTACTAAAGACGTACTATAACCCACCTTTTTTGTTTTCCCATATGTAAATGGAGAGGTTTGTCATTTTTCAGGCCACAAGTCTTTTTATTGCCACAATGAATATTTGCTTGTGGAAGCTAATCGTTACTGTAGGCTACCTCCCACACTCGCGTTCATTCTCAACATCTGTAGTTTTTTGTATTTGTGATCAGGCTGTCTTATTATAGGCCTATTTGATAAAATCTATCTTTCTTTTTATATGTTAGCCCAGGGGTTCTCAACGGGGGCGTTCAAAAGATGCCAGGGGGCGCTGAGAGAAAATTAGTAGAGAGGGAGGCATTAGGTTACAAATGGGGGGCGTTTATCACTCATAATAATCAAATCTATCATCAAGTTCCTCTTTGCATTAAAACGTTTATCTAGACTTGGAGTTTATCAGTTGGTTCTCTATTATACGGGTTTGTAAGCATTTGTACCGCGGTTCATCTGATTCTGAAGTCTAGTGACGCATGTGAAGTATCTGGTTTAGCAGCATCAAATAGAGAGGTGGAGTCACAACCTCCGCTAATGCACCTGTATGGCTCTGTAGATGGATACGGCTCAATAGACAGAGCAGCACGAGCGCAAAGCAGGTGCGTTTTTACTCGCAGACTGGTCTCGAGCTTTTAAATGTGCACCGCTGATTATTACAGCGCAGTGAGAACCAGTGAGAAGCACGACACGAGACGCCGAAACCATTTGAATTCAGCACAGAATTCTACATCACCACTCTTGAATTTACTATAGGAACACTAACTGTACTTTAGGTAGAAATAGATTCAGAATAAATAGTATCATATCAATACTTCAGCTCTATTAAATTTGTAATAGGCTATCATTAGGGGAATTTTTGTTACAACTTATAAATGTTAATATTTTATATTTATTGTTTTTTAAATGTATTTAGGGTAGGCCTACTGTTTATAATTACAAAAATGCCATAGTTTGTTTTATAGAGTTCATGTTACATCTAACCATGGTAGTGAAGAAGATCCATCCTTC
Source organism: Myxocyprinus asiaticus (assembly GCF_019703515.2). Taxonomy (NCBI): domain Eukaryota; kingdom Metazoa; phylum Chordata; class Actinopteri; order Cypriniformes; family Catostomidae; genus Myxocyprinus; species Myxocyprinus asiaticus. The sequence continues at coordinate 6,240,709 of NC_059371.1, read as the reverse complement.
CATGTGTTTACTATGGTCTTGTTACAAATATCACTGTTAAAACTATACAAAATAAATAATTAATGAATAAATTAAAATGTAAAAAAAGGCAAATGTAAAATATATAAACAATATCACTTTTATTATAAGTTTCTGTCTTCACATTTTCATTTTATAGGCCCCGATATAGCCCTCCATCTGCTTGAATTCAAGAAACGCAAGGTCTGGTCTCACATTCATGAAGCATAAGCCTGCTGAATATATTAACAAAACTTTAAAATTATGCAATGCATCGAAGTTGCATTGAGCAAATTAAGCACATAACACAAATATTGAGTTTTTTTAATCAAAAAAAAGGTTGAGACCACTGCGATGGCCTATGTTCATGATAAAGTTGTATTGGACAAACAGAAATGCTGTTGTCCTGACTTTCAGAAAAAAAAAAAAGAAAAAAAAAATGCTCCTCTGGGGTGGGCAAATCTCGCCGTTTCGCTTCTATTCCGCAACGCTCCTGTAACGTAAATCATGTTCATGGATCGGGGCGATTGGGACCACAGTCGGCTACGATGTGTACTGTACAGTCTGATATAATGTCGCACAGTATAGCGGGCTTCAGACAAAACTGAATTTTACTGTAACATTTTGTACATTTTATAGGTAAAATATATAAATGATCGAATTTATTTACAGTGAACATTTACACTTGCTTTTAAAATTTTAGTAGACAATGCAATTTTAATGTAAAATATGTATGATTTAGAGGTTAAACGTATGACCTACCTTATCATTTATATGGAACTATCAATTTATATATGCTGTAAAATTTTATTTGACAAAATGTAATTTTACTGTAAAATATTGTCCATTTTAGATGTAAAATGAATGTATAAATTAGGCTACCTTATAAATTAGAGTGCACATTTATATATGCAGTAAATCTGTATTGGACAAAATGTAATTTTACTGTGAAATATTGAACGTTTTAAATGTAAAGTGTATGAATTGTCTCTCAGTGTTAAGTGCAGAAAATGCAGAATTGGAAACCAAGCAACTGTCAAAATCATTGTTGAGCATCATGACAGAAAATTAAGAAGGTTAGGACAGAATCTCAGATTAACATGCAAAATATGTGATTTATCATATTTTATAATGGTGTGCCAGATTAGGACACAGTGTTAGTAAAACCTAAGAGCTTACATTTGTATTTCTCCTCCAGGTGACCCTTACAAAGAGAGAGGAGGCCAATCTTCATCGAAAGAACACGGATCTTTCCACTGCGACCCCTGTGATGCAAAAAAATAAAAAATAAGTAAATAAAAATACAATCCAGTATAAGTCTCTGACATGAAGTCCAAGTGAAGTCTCAAATGTTTTTTGGTAATGGTTTTCTATATGTTGCAGGTTAGATTTATAAACCTTGTTCATTTAGTCATGTTTGTTTGAAGAACATATCTAAAGTTTAACTTGAATCGAAAGATCATTTGATGCATTTTGAAATTTTAAATGGTTTATTCAGTATCCACAACAGTCAGCAAGGAATGTAAAAATGTCCCCCCATAATAAATGAATGGGTTTATCCTCACATAGATCTTTGTCCCCAGTATTTAATGCACTGTCTATGGAATCTAAACATACATTTATTAATATTAAATGATTCTTTATGTCTAGAGTGCACTATGTTGTAACATTGACACAGAAAGACAAGCTTTTTTTTTTTTTTTTTTTTTTTTTTAAATAAAGACAGCATGCTTGTCCAATTGTTGATGTCTTTAAAACTTTAGAGCATATTAAAGCAGCTGCTGTCATCATGTTAAAAGCTGCTGTGGAATAAATGAGTAAATGATTGCACATTCACAGAGGAAAAAAAGAGCAAAGAGACTGCTTGAGAGATTCCATCTTAACAGTTTTGAGATATATATATATATAAAAAATAGTCTTTAAGGTGGTGTCAAGTTTCTAAGTCATTTGTTTACAAGCCTGTTTTTGACTAGATAGAGACTTCAGCTTTAAGTGCGGCTCAGACTCTAGTTTCCATCTCTGATGCAATCTTATTCAAATATGTCCACTATCAGTCAGAGTAAAGTGTTATAGCGTATAGCTGTGTAAGTGAGCGTTAGACATACGTGTCATAGACGTTGAGCAGCCAGTTGAGGCACATGTCCACACACAGTGGGACATTGACCAGGTCTTTGTTTTCCTGCTCCAATCCGTCATAGACAGATGTCAAACAGTTGATGACTTCAGGAACCGTCAACTGCTGTGAGTTCACTGTCAACTTATGCTGCTGGAACATCGACTGAGCTACACTCAGATCCAACAGATCCACTGTGAGAGAGAGAGAGAGACAACGACATCAGACCTATACCCCATTGCCTAATTTTCAAGCATCAACTCAATTTTGTGTGATCATTAAAAGCAACAAAAATAGAAACCAAATGACCGACAAAACGTCTTGCCGTGTGCTATTTGTTGTGACTGTCACTGGTTAGGACAAAAACTCATATTGGCATGGAAGAGACATATGTCGCTTGGCATTTGGTGAATGTTTTTGACAGATCAACATTATTGATCTTTGATGGAGCAAGATATTGCATATAATCCATGCATCCTGTTTCCATTTTTTAAATAGACTAGTTAACTTCACAAAATAACAGACATGCAGATGAGGAGGACATGAGAGATAAGGCGTACACATACACACTCTTAACAAATTCTCTTTGTGCTGTTAATTGGGCCTCTCTAAAGTTAATTGAGCTGATGGAGTGAGATGAGGCAATGATGCAGCTCTAATCATATAGGACACACACACACACACACACACTTACAGCAGAGTGCTTTCTGTAGGCGGCGGATCTTCATGGCTGTTCTATATGCAGAAAATCGCACATTGTTGAGGTCAGCTAGAGGAAAAAAGAAGATAAATTAGCAAGTAAGCAACATATGTTTAAAATAGCATAAAGATACCACATACAAATATTGAACAGAACAGACCATAAACTGAGTCCAAGTTTATGTCCACCATTCGATAAATCATTGAATCAATGGAAAAAAAGAACTGAGGTGAGTGACATGTTGAAATCATAAATAATGCATCATTTGACATAATCTACAGTATGTAATCAAAAGTGTAGTGATAAACTCTCAAAACACATGTAACTAAATATAAGGACTCGTGTTTTAGCAACAAAAAAGAACACATAAAATACCTAGTTTTGAAGTGGTTAATTGAAACGAAAAGTCTGAATGAGCATATTTAACAACAAAAAAAGTTCAATATTGGTTCATTGATATCAAAAGTCTGGATAAACAGATTTAACTACATATTTAATGAAAAAAATAAATAACATGTAAAAAGCCTAGTTTTGAACAGGACCATTGAAACGAAAGGTCTGAGTGAACAGATATGCTAAAATGCCTTTACTGTGGATCACCCGAGTGTAAACACCAGGTGCTAATGGCACGTGTAAACAGTTTTTTTTTTTAAACTAAATCTCAGTTATCCATGTGTTTACATGTGCCATGGACTCTAGAGATTTACTGTCTTACAGAGATGGAGAAAACATGGACACAATCCTTCACTGACAGCGGGTCTCTATGGAGAACTGCTGTCTAATATTTATTCAGCTGTGTATTTAGGTAAGATGTGTGTATCTCTGAGACCTAATACGATGTCAGTGCATGTATGTGTGTGTTTTGGTGACACTTACAGAGCGAATTATACAGTTCGGTCATCTTGGGATGGTCCCAGCATGTCGACTGATTCTGATGACTAGAGGAAAGAAGTGAAAGAGGGTGACTTTCAGTCTCTAAGGCCATATTACTTGAGCTTATCTGAACACAAAAAAAATGTGGGGATGGACTGACTGAGCTGAATGAGAAAGAGTGATAGAAAATAGAGGTTGAATGAAATGGATGAGATAAAGGTAGATGTGTTTTAAATCAGTTCTGACTGCGTGTGTGGACTGGTTTCTTTGTGCTATCTCATTTGGCTCACTTGCAGCCTGACAGATCCCTTCAGTCCCTTAGAGAAACATCCACTACGGTGACCTCACTAACACGACTGTCATTACATGCTCACCTCTGTGTCTGTCACATCCATAGACATAGAAGCAGTAGAATGGCAATTAGCAAGAAAGAGGTGAATCTGAAAATGGGCAGAGCTCATGTACAATGGGTCTAAATAATAATTCTCCTATTTTAATTATTCAATGAGTATTTTCAATTCAATAGCCATTGGAGTTATTCAGGTGTAAATTATAGTCCAGACTGAGCACTGCTGAAGCAGCATATAAGAGAATGCAAAGAGTAGCATTGTCACATGATACTTTTTAATTTTCACAGTGTTGGTCAGGATGGACCAATCACTGTCATTTGTGATTACTTGATGAGGATAAAAAAATATAAAAAATACACAGAATATGGAAAGATGGTGGATTTGCATTGTATATAAGGTAAGAAGTCTTGGAATTAATAAGATTTAAACTAGGTCTCAGACGCAGAGGCAACTGGGATTCGTCCTCCGCCACCCGGACTGAGGTGAATCACTATGCGACCACGAGGACTTAAAAGCACATCAGGAATTGGGCATTCCAAATTGGGAGAAAAAAGGGGAAAAATCCAAAAAAAAAAAAAAAAAAAAAGACAAAAAAAGTGAAAGTGATTGTGGAGATTTATTGTGAAAAAAAGACTTGAATATTCATCCGTTTCTCATTCACACCTATCATATAGCTTCTAAGGATATGGATTTAACCACTGGAATCATATAGATTACTTTTATGCTGCCTTTATATGCTTTTTGGAGCTTCAAAGTTCTAGTCACCATTCACTTGCATTGTATGGACATACAGAGCCAAAATATTCTTCTAAAAATCTTCATTTGTGTTCAGTAGATGAAAGAAAGTCACATACATCTGGGATGGCATGAGGGTGAGTAAATGATGAGAGAATTTTCATTTTTGTGTGAACTTTAAAGGTTTTCTAAACTTAAGGCATTCCTTCCAAACAGCTGCAGGTGCCTAGATCACAGTAGTGGCAAATGTCCCAGTAAAGTATGGCAGATCAGGTTGAGAATTGTTTGTGCTGTCACCTGATTTAGATAATTCCTTTGTGAAATTAGCTGTTAAAACTGTGCAGACAGTATGTGCAAATAAACAACACAGTAAGTGGCCTCAATTCATTCTTATTCCCCTCTGAATATTTTCTGTCCAAAAATATATTTCTGTTTAATTGTATTTGAATATCTGATCTGTTCCTCTCATTTGCTCCTGTCTACCTCTACAAGTGAAAGTGATTTGATTTTGATTGATACAAGCTAAACAAAAAAATTAAAAATGTCACTCTGTTTTCCTGTCTAAAGGAGAGAGAGAGAGAGGGTGGCTCATGGGGATGAGACAGAGGTTGTCAGCAGGTGTTGAGTGAATCTCATGTCTCATTCATGACTCATTCACGTGTTGAAGAGAGGTTGTCTCCGCTCAAACTGTCTCAGACCATGTCTGTATCTGCCAGACACGTGTAGCTTTAAATAGACCTAATGGCTCTTCAGGGTGTTACTGATGCATGCAAGAAGCAGGGTCAAAAAGGTGTCCGTGGAGCAGCATTTTGTAATATAAAATAATTTTCAGCAGGATCAGGGAGGACTGGAGCTTTGAAGGCTGTTTAGAGGTTTGCGCTATTAGCCGTCATTGAGCTGGTGAAGTAAAGCACCTTCAGCGCTATCTTCTGTCCAGAAGCAGAGTGAGGAGGATGCATTATCTACCTCAACAGCTCTGTTTCCAAACCCTAATGAGCTTCCTCACTTTGTTCTGTCAACATAGGCAGCAAGCAATTTGTGGTATGATGGTATATAGTGTGCGACAGCAGAAAACCGTTAGATATTCTACAGTACAATACTGTTTATACTGTGGGACATCTGCAGCAAAATGTAATCCTTAAATACAGTGGTGGAAAGAGTACTGAATTTTTTTACTTAAGTAAAAGTACTGCTACTGAAGAAATAATTCACTTGAGTACAAGTAGAAGTATTGAGAAATATTATGACCCAAGTAAGAGTAAATAAGTCATTTGCTGAAAAACTACAAGTAATTACAAGTTACTTTATGAAAATTATATTATATATAGTATATACCCTTCCATTTTTAGAACACAAAGACATTTTTTGTTCTTAACAGAAACGTATGCTTCCTTTCACCAAGGACGCATTAAATTGATTTTAAATACTGCCAAAATCATTAATTGCAAATTATTATTACAGTTTGAAATAACTGTTTTAAGCTGTATTTATTACATTTTTCTTTACCCATGATGGCAAACATATATTGTGTCACCTATTCCTTACAAAAGCGTTTTAAAGTGCTAATTAGGTACTCAAGAAAATGTTCTAATTATTAGTACAACTGAAACTGGTTGCACTTCCATGCGGAAATCACAATACAGTGGGTTTTTTCCCCATTTGCTGAGGTATTGAGTTCTTTACACTTGCAAGTCAAAATGTGGTTTTAAAAATAGGCAAAAAGAAACACATTTCTCCTGAAATTCTACTTTCTCCTAAAGTCTATTGTTTTAGAGAGATGAAGGCTATTCCATGCATTGCTGTTTTGAAAAAAATAATCTCTAACCAGGATAGAGAGGGAAGTGGACGGCCAGATGCACAACAAAAAGACAAGTAAATCACAGTCTCTAGTTTGAGAAACAGACTCCTCACAGGTCCTAAACTAGCAACTTCTAAATGCCAAAGACCTGCATTGCTGCAAGAGGATTCTTGGACAAACAGAACATTTTAAGAATACAACATTTATTTAAAGAGAAATAGCCATTTGAAACATTCAAAATGTCTCTAAATCGACTCTAAATAAATAAATTATAAATAATGTGCATTGTGACTGAAACATTCCTATTTCAGGTTTGTTCTCATTCACGTATGTCCAAGTATTTTGGCTATTAAGTTAACATACTGTACAAAACTAATACAATGCAATATCATACAGCAGGAAATGTATCCTCTATGATATTGCAGCAATTATCCAGATATGGAATGAGATTATTAAGCAAACTGTTATCAACTCCTACATGCTAACTGAATAAAATAAGGCAAAAATAAACATTTCACTCAGTGTTTAGTGAGAGATATGATTGATTTAAACACTAAAAGTGGTTGTTCTGTATATGTATTATTGTATTACAGTTGTAATAATAAAGTCTTAATTAACATTATGGTTATGTAACATATTGAGAAATTATTATTAAGTAAATTGTAGCATTTGGTTACATTATGTTTTGTGATTTCTCATACCTTTTGGCCTCTAGCGGGTGAGGCTTTTCGGAGAGCCCGTCTGTGCGATGGTGCGAGGAACCGGACGGCGGGAAAAAAATGATGTTCAGTGAAAAGTCAAAAGAAGATCGCAATGTATGTAATTGTAACTATATCAGATATTATTAATAAAACACAGGAACTCGTTGCATGGACATTTTTTGCCTCCAAATTTTGAATTTCGGGGATATTTTTGTCAATTTCGGTGGCATTTTTGCCCCGAGTCCCCATTAACTTCCGACACTATTGGCATTATATCTTTCTAAGGTATTTAAAACGTTTGTTTTAGACATATAGTAGCAAGTAAACAAGATATACCCACATGTATGTCAAACTACATGGTGTTAATGTTTGACACAGTTAAAACATTTTACATCTTAAAAACAAGTGAAGTTTGATCAGTGGTTAAGCATGTTCAGACGGTTCCCTCATAAACCTGAATGAACGGCTCCTTTCCAGAATTATATGAAATATGCAGAAAATCACAGTATTACAGTTCTTGTATAATGACATGGCAGAAAGTCTTGAAGCTAGAGAAGAGAGGACACCGGCGGCAGTTTATGCAAGCTGCTGTGCCCTGCGGGCTTCCGTCGTGCCGCGCACGGAGCGTTTTAGTTTCTAAACAGATTTAGAGCTTATAACTTTCTTCTTCCCAAAAATTCAGAAATATGTATTTTTTTTGTACTTTGCAACTGTAGTGAAAAATAACTGTAGCGAAGTTCAGTACTTAAATACTTCACTTTTAATCAACTCTAGTAAAAGTACTATAATTTATACTTAAAAAAGTAGAAAAATGTTAAGCATTTACTCAAGTACTATAACGAGAGTAGTTGTAATTCATTACTTTCCACCTCTGATTAAATGCAGGGAGGTTTTTTCAAACATCATTAAATACTCCGGGTCTTTAGCAACCCTGCACGCATGTCTATCACAAATGGATCTACATGATGCCCAGCATTTTAAAGCAATTAGATTAAATAATATAATATATTCTGTTATATTTTGATGTTTGGTTTTATGATATCAAAGAGATGAGTGAGGAGGTTTCTGCAAACAACTTGGTTCACTCAAATGGGAGCAGTCCAACAAGTTACAAATAAAAATATCTTTAAAGATTAACTTTCATTTTTAAAGTATTAAATTTATTGTATTATCCAACAATTTGCATTTCTACATGGTTATGGCTTTTTGAATTGATACAGAAAAAGCGGTTGACACAAATGCTCTCAGTTGATTCCAAAGACAACATTAAGCACGTTAGCATGTTGCTAAGCTACATTTTTTAAACAAACTGTGTGCACAAATACTGGATAAAAGACTGCATATTCATTTGAGTCCAGTTGATTCCAATAGTGCAAAGCATTGGCAGAATATACCTGCAGAAGTGTAGCTGTGTGTATTTTATAATGATTTTTGGGATCTATGCCGGTGTGTGAGATGTATGTTCTTTCTATACATCTGACTGTGTTCTAAGCACCTGCCTGTAACCATCCATGTGTCCGAATAATGTTTATTTGTTCTCTAAATATTTAAAACGATGGGGTTTTGTTGTTGTTAAATGTGTACTTTGCTGTTCAGAGGTTCTTGATTAAAATGTCTAATGCTTTATTGTCAGTGTGTTGATTGGAATTTTATTTGGAAACAAATATCCAAGAGTTATTTTAAAGTTTGTAAAACTGCACGTACTATATATGCAAAATTAATGTAAAGAAAATGTGTCATCTGATTAAAGTCTTAAAGTCTGTCCCAAATGCACACTTTTGTAACTCATGCACCCTCATGGACTTGCTGAATTGCACCCCATCTCTCTGGACTTGCTTGCATCAACAAAGAAATAGACTCAGAGGAGGACCGCAAGGGCTTAGTGTGCCATTTGGGACAGGGCCCTAGGTATATTCTGCATAAAACAAGACACTTTATCTCTTCATATAGAGTTAAAGCAGAAGGCAGACATACTGTACATAGTAAGAGATGTTTTATTCCACACTGTGAGCTGCTTACGGGATTAGCCACTCTGTCATCTCAGCGCACGCACCCTCTTCTCTCTCTGAAGTCCATCTTTCAGAACACACATCCTGATGAATAAACATGAACTCCACTGAACCCTCTATATTCAAAAACCAGTGTTTGGAATCAGAAAAATATCCTTCCCTTCAAAATATCACATTCTCTTCCTTGCGATCCCCTCTCTGTCTCTCTGACTCTAGCATGCTTCACTTTAAGCAGGTCTGACGCGTTAGACATCGTCTCCAAATTTATGTGCGCCAAAATCTAAAAACAAAACACCTACTTCTCCTCTAGTTTTCAACACATCACCCCTTTGATCCCTCCAATTAATGCTTCTGATTATTTGAGTCAGCAGTCAGCAAGTCTTCAAGTGTGTGTCTGTGTGAGAAAGTTGATGTGTGGTGCTGGAGAAGAACAAGTTTGTCTTTTTGAAGTGTTTTGACATTTGTTTCAGAGGTGTGAGCGATTTGTATGAAGTTTGGCTTGTATATGTATAATCTTTAAAGCGAACCAAACTGGTGGTGTGAGTACGAATGCCTTTGAAAAGCATTTTGAACACAAGGGGTGAATTCACTAAGAATGAATTGCGCCTGGCAAAAGCGCCGTTTATTTGCATGCTTTGCCTGTGCTGGTTTAGCACCCAATTCACTAGAGGAATTAAGCAGATAAGGCAACGGCGTAAAGGCGCCCACAAAAATTGTGCTACCGCAATTCCAATCTTATAGCCAGATTATATAGCGAAGGATGCAACAGACCACCATGATTTGGAAAACTTGACTTCACTGGCATCTGGATATATGCCATGAAAATATACAAAACAACCTGTTTTTTACCGCCTGCTTTTCTGGAGCACACTATAAATTGCGCTGGGAAAATAGCATGGAGAGTACAAAATGAACTTTGTGGAATTATATGAGTTTTCTGAATAAAACACAATCTATAATGATCAATTAAATATTTCGGCCCAAAGCGCTCCAATTTCACTTTATTTTCTCATTTATGTGATTCCAATTTTTTGCTGGTTAGCATAATGAAAATTATTTTGCTTAAAGGGATAGTTCACCCACAAAAAAAAAAAAATAATTCTCTCATCATTTATTCAACCTCATGCCATCCAAAATGTGTATAAAACTTTCTTTCTTCTGCTGAACACAAATGAAGATTCTTTGAAGAATACCTCAGCTCTGTAGGGCCATACAATGCAAGTGAATGGGTGCCAAGTTTTTTAAGCTCCAAAAAGCACAAAGGCAGCATATAAGTAATCCATATGACTCCAGTGAATTAATGAATGTCTTCTGAAGCAAAACGTTAGGTGTAAGAAATAGATACTAAAAATGTTAGCTTCCGGCCAGCTGTGGTATGCACGTTCACAACGGTGGAGTTCAAGCTGCGTCTTACATGACATAAACGCACTGGCATGTCGATATCTTCGGATCTATGGTCCGATCCCTTAGCTGGTCTGAAATCGGCAGGGGGAAAAATGTTAACAGCATACCCTCAACATTTTGAGTGACTCAATGGGTGTAATGAATCAGCGAGCAGCCATAGCTTCAGTCGATCAGGATCATTGATAAGGAATCGGTGAAAAGTTAGTCTTTCCTCTTGCAATGATGACCGCAGACGTAATCTAATGTTTTTCAGTAGGTTGAGGCATCCAGGATAAGCACACGCAAGTACCATCTTAAAAAGAAACAGATACAAATAGCAAAACCAATTCAGCTTCTGTACAACATTCCTCCTCCTCTGTTGTAAACTACACAGTGCTTCTGTATTTTATGTCTCAGTTATCGCGTGAAATTTCCAAAGCGCTTATGTCACGCAAGAGGCTGCATGACCTTGACCCTCGTCAACATGCATACCAAAGCTGGCCGGAAGCGAACATTTTTAGTAAAAAAAAGTTTTAAATATTGATCTGTTTCTTACACCTAGCGTTTTGCTTCAAAATAGAGTAATTAATGCACTGGAGTCAAATGGATTATTTTTATGCTTCTTGGAGCTTCAAAATTTTGGCACCAATTTACTTGTATTGTATGGACCAACAGAGCTGAAATATTCTTCCAAAATCTTCATAGCATGTATGATTGTGGGTGTCAGATGGGCTGGTTTGAGTATTTCTTTAACTGCTGATCTCCTGGGATTTTCATGCACAACAGTCTCTAGAATTTACTCTGAATGGTGCCAAAAATCATCCAGTGAGCGGCAGTTCTGTGGACAGAAATGTCTTGTTGATGAGAGAGGTCAACAGATAATGGCCAGACTGGTTCAAACTGACAAAGTCTACGGTAACTCAGATAACCGCTCTGTACAACTGTGGTTAGAAGAATAGCGGGTTGACACTGTTTTTGCGGCACGAGGGGGACCTATACAATATTAGGCAGGTGGTTTTAATGTTGTGGCTGATCAGTGTATATATTTAACATGTTTCTCTGGAATACTTTATTGTGATTGGTCAATCACAGTGTTCAGTGGTCAAATATTTTTTTTAATGACTGCTAAACTGAATATATTGACCAGTGTCTCTTTCCTACATAACTGTTAGTCTCTCATATCACTTCAGTTTCTTTATAATAAAATAACTTTTATGGCTGGGGACATAAAAATGAATGAAAAGAGAACTGGGTTCTTGTTCACTCGGTTCACTTTTTGGCTCACTTAAAAGGAGTCTCAAAAAGTCAAAAAGTTTGGTTCTTTTAAAGATGACTCAACTGTGAAAACACTCTTAAAGGAGACCAATTATTTCCCTTTTTACAAGATGTAATATAAGTCTCAGGTGTCCCCAGAATGTGTCTGTGAAGTTTCAGCTCAAAATACCCCACGGATCATTAATTATACCATGTTGTAAATGCCTATTTTTAGGTGGAATCAAAAACACGCTGTTTTCGTGTGTGTCTCTTTAAATGCAAACGAGCTGCTGCTCCCCGCCCCCTATTATTATACAGACAGTAAGCGTAAAAATAATGACATAGCTCTGTTCTCCGTGAATACAATCAGAGACAATGGTAACTGACAGTAAGTGTTCTCGGGTTAAAAATCAAAAATAACGGCATAGCTCTGGTCTCCGTGAATACAATCAGAGACAATGGTAACTGACAGTAAGTGTTCTCGGGTTAAAAATCAAAAATAACGGCATAGCTCTGGTCTCCGTGAATACAATCAGAGACAATGGTAACTGACAGTAAGTGTTCTCGGGTTAAAAATCAAAAATAACGGCATAGCTCTGGTCTCCGTGAATACAGTCAGAGACAATGGTAACTTTAGCTGCATTATCCGTGGAATCAGCTAACAAGCACATTCGGAAAGGCGATTTGCAAACATTAACAAAATATAAAGTGCGATACTAAAGCTGGAACACGAAAAGTTGGTACTGATCCATACTTGAGAATCAAATATTTGGAAAATCCTGCTTTATATTTGTGGCAGCGGGGGCGTGGTCGAGCGCCCATCCGGACAGAGAGAAAGCGGTAAGGGTGCTTACACCGGAGCTAAATTATGTCTAACACCTGTCTCTAATTCCAATGAGCTGGGGAGAGCGGCATATAAACAGCCACGCCACCGTGAGAAAATGACACGTCAGTCCAGTGTTGGCGTGTGTCCTGAATGTCAAAAAGCTGCATGTCTTTTAAGAAGTTTATGTTTATGTTTATGGAGAGTTTTTGTTATTGGTGAAGCTATCTGTGTGAACCCAGGAAAACACCTGAGAGAGTGTACAGGCTGTGCAGAGGGCAGAAAATAAAAGCCTTACTTTGACGGTGTCTGAGCTTCCTGACTCGTCTTTTCCCGTGCAACCTTCACAATATTTACCCTCATTCACAAAGCAGTCCGGTGTAAAATGATTTGCACAAACATACATGAATTTTGGTATGTTTTGGGGCGCATTTGCTTCAAAAACAAAACATGTCCACTGTGTCTTCAGTGGCTCTGATGCCAGGAGTACATGAAGACTATTATGTTCACTTTTACAGCCTACAACAGAACACTTATGACGCTTACGAAGCTGAGACATTATTCTTCTTACCGTGGCTGCTCCAGCGCGGAAAAAAGTGGTGGACTGTGTGTCGATCACTCAGGGGAGGATCTATGATAATAGGGTAGAGTCCGTCATCAGTCGTGGGCGAGGCCTGCTCTAAGGTGACGTCACTTTAGAGCGGATACCAAAACCAGTCATTTTGAGACACTGTTTTTGATTAATAGAAATATAAGAAAGAGGAGTGGGTGGACTTTTAACATTGTAGGGTGGTTGTGTACACACACTGCCGACTCACATTTATGTTCAAACACCATGTAAAAGTGAATTTTGCATAACAGGTCCCCTTTAACACACTATCAGGTCAATCTAGAGCTAAAACTCACATTCTCTCTCTCTCTTTCATCCATGAATATTATCCTGTTAGTCACTGTTTAGTCACACTGCTTTTTGATTTGAAGATTTATCCATGCAAATCAAGCAATCATGAACAACAAGTTACAGTAGAGTGCCCTCGACAATGACTTTTGAACTCGAAGAGGTCATGTCTTTGGCTTGCATCTACCAGGGTGCCGAGAGTCAGCGGCTTTTAATTAGGAAAGCCAATAAGCTTTGCTCATTCACCCTGCCTCAGAACAGGAAGATCATTTAGGCAAATAGGACATACTGTAAAGACACCTGGAAGTGCTGTACCGTTATGACACTCAGAATGTGGTTCACTGATGTAGATTAATTATATGATTGGCTTAAAAGTCTCATGTGATCAAAGCTCACCGTTATGCTCTCTCCTATGATTAAGTCGTGGAAGTTGATATCTCAGTATATTAAAAAATAAAAATATCTGTGGGAGCTGAGCAAGGGATTATGGGATTGACAGCAGAGTAAGTGGTGAGAGTGTCAAAAAGTTGAGAAATGCTGAACTTTATGCAAATGGGAGGAGAAAAATGCCAGGCTGCAACCGATCACTGAGCTGAAGGCAACGCCATCTTGTCATAAATGAGGTGCTGATAGTGTCACTACTGGATTCGGTGCTAAAGTCAAATCTCTATGAGGGCTGTCAAACGATAATAATGATTAATCAAATATGATTTGACGATTAATTCATCAAATTGAATATAATCAACATTTGCTTAGAAAGAGGCCTGGTTAGCTCAGTGGTAAAATACGCTGGCTACCACCCCTGGAGTCCGCTAGTGCGAATCCCAGGGCATGCTGAGTGACTCCAGCCAGGTCTCCTAAGCAACCAAATTGGCCCGGTTGCTAGGGAGGGTAGAGTCACATGGGGTAACCTCCTCATGGTCGCTATAATGTGGTTCGTTCTCGGTGGGGCGCGTGGTGAGTTGAGCACGGATGGCGTGAAGCCTCCACACGCGCTGTGTCTCCGTGCAACGCACTCAACAAGCCGCGTGATGAGATGCGCGGGTTGATGGTCTCAGACGCGGAGGCAACTGGGATTCATCCTCCGCCACCCGGATTGAGGCGAATCACTACGCGACCACGAGGACTTAAAAGCACACTGGGAATTGGGCATTCCAAATCGGGTGAAAAAAAAACAAAAAAACGTTTGCTTAGAAAAGCCCCAAAATGAAGATACTTTGACATCATCAATGTGGAAGATCAGGAAATAATTGAATATACATTTAAAATAAAGTGGCTTTAGTTAAAAAAAAAAAAAAAAAATTATTTCCAAAAATGGTAACTGAGCCATTCACCAGGCTACAGTAAACAGCAATCCATTTTTCAATCCAGTTTGTCAATCTGTCTGATGTAGACTCGGGAGCCGTTCACACAGGATGTGTTCTTCTGTGCTATTTTTTCATTGTTGGTTTGCGTACAAATGCCGAAAAATGTTTTTGCCCGTTGTGACGTGCCTAGCTGCTTTTTCAGTGTCTTGCAGCATGAGCGCTGCATTAAGTTAAAACCAGCTCAATTTTGGAAAAATGCATCTCGAGTCAGCTACATTCTGTTCCACTCCACTGCGCTCCATCGAGCTGCTACTGAGCACAAAATCATGTCCTGTGTGAACAGCCCCTCCCTTACTCTGTGCTGTCTGCTTTTGTGTGAGGCATATGGGGTTGTGCTGAGTGCGAATTTAGCTTAAATTGTTCCAATGGGTGGGAAATCCCTTATTGTATCTTGGTACAGATCAGGGGGCATGATTGTGTTAATTTGTTTGACACTTATTTTTTTAAATCACACTAAATTAACGTAAAATTAACAGCCCTAATTGAAATAAATTACATTATTTCAGTTTTAAAATGCAGTTTGCTTGCTTTGTCTAGTCAGTGGCAATGGCTGGGTAAACAAAAGTAATAATGCATATATGATGATTTTTTGACCGTGTAATAATATTTATCATAATAAAAATCATTTTACAGACACTCCCCCAAAAGCTGCAGACCTCTGGCATTTTGAACGATACCGAGTGGATTTTCTCCGCACCAGTTGACACGTACCGTAATGTGAGAACATGGAAAGCTTTGAGCCATCTCAGATGTGAGTTTTGTGGAAGTGTAAGAGAGTTTCCCTCAGGAAATTAAATTGTGCCGTGGAAAGAGGAATGAGAGTGAGAAGCTCAAGTGTATTCATATATGCACAGCCATATGGGTACTGTCAGACAAATCGTGGAAGAGAAGTTCAGCTGCTGGCCATTTCACACAACACACCTGCTGCCCCACACACTCATAAAGCTGGTGATGATTTTTCTTTTTTTTTCTTTTACAGGGCCCTTTCATCTCCAGCTCTCAACTACAAAACTGAAGGGTTAAAATGTAACACACAGGTGTGTGCTGAGGTGTATGATCTGTTTCTTACACCTCTGTTCAGTACCACACATAAATTCTTTTCCTTGACAAAAATTTAGCCTGGTAACTATAGTTTCTGCCAAACTACTACAGTTATTGTTACAACTGTAAAAAAAACTTGATTTTAACAGCTTCTGAAGAATGTGCGAGTGGTGCGGGACCGTGCAAAAGTGGGCATCACCATACTAGGGTGTAATAGAGTGCAATTGTCTGGTTATGGAAGTAAAAATCCCATTAATTTTCTCCATAGGCAAATTGATAAGATTAACAAAAAGAAAATTAAAACATTTATAGACAGACCTCTGAGGTTGTTAATTGATAGTAAATTTTACTGCTGAGGTCATCAGTCTGTGTATTAGCAGAATTCCTGGTGAAGAGCTACACTACACATGATTCAGCAAAGACAGATCCAACAATCCACACAAACGAGCTCTGCAGCTACCGTCCACTTTATTGATGTACTGTGAATGACATAACCGAGTTGGTCTTCCTACACTCTAAAACTACTTGTATGTTTTTAAAAAATGATTACACATTTTTCTTTTTTAATAAAATATGCTGTTTCTATATTTATAACCAACAGCTTAAAATAAATATTTGTAAAAAAAAAATCCATAATTTTTAATTTGATTACGTAATTTGCAATGGGATTGTAGTACACAGTCTTGTATCCTTTTGTCTTTTTGTCCAATTTTCAAATACTTTTTTGTTTCAAATCAAAGTTCTTAATGGCGTGATTCACCTCTATTGCTATGCAGCTGTTAAGGTGTTCGGAGTGATTTTAAGCACATTGCTAGGCAGTTTGAAGTTTGTTCACATTGTTAACCCCTAAGTGTGAGCAATAGTTATAGTGATGCTTGCCTTAGCATACATACAAATAACTACAGTAACTATGGATACCATGGTGAATTTTGGTATAGTGTATTTTCATTGGGGTATTCTTTTTTTCTCTATTCATCTTTTCATAATTTTTTTCTTTTTGTTCCATTTGCCATCTATCCTATTCCAATTTTTGATGATTTCCAGTCCATTCTATTGGCAGGATGCTGCTGTTAGCAACAATATCTCTCTGTCTACTTCTCTTCTCTCTCTCTCTCTCTCTGGGCATGATGACTACTTAGTTGTTGGAACAATGCATTTGGACAAAAGCGCTGAATCTCACAGATGCTTTCTTCAGAAGAAGTATCTGTAAATGAGAAAACTGTCCATAGAACTGCAGAGACACTGTGCAATCATGTCTGCCTTTATTAAACAGGCCCTGCCATCTATGATGATTCAGATTTGAAAATTTCTACACAGCAAATTTGAGTAACAGTACAGAACCTGATCTCCACCGAGACCCTGGGGTCCTAGATCAGTTTATGTAGGGAGTGTTCACTTTTGGTCGATTGCTTGGTCCAAACCCGAACCCTAAGTGTACACATGTGCAGCTCACTGGCGCACACCCAAGTTAGGAAAGCTGCCAACCACACAAACCAAACTCTAGTGTCAAACGGATTGAGTCTGCACCATAAACCTTACAGTGTGAAACCACCTTTAAAGGGACCAGTCCACATGGCAACAGATGAGTGTGTGTGTGTACTTACTTGATGTAGTAGGGAACTTTATTCTGGGACACTGCTCTCTGCCAGGGCAACTGGACTGACGCTGCGGACACACACACACAATTTATAAGAGCAGAGCACATGAGTCTGATCATCATGGTGTTGGTAAATTAATCATTAATGAAGAATCTCTCTCTCATAGCAGCGAGTTTGCACTCTCCTTATTTCTCCTGACACTAAAGTATCATTCCTGAGGTACATGCTGCTGATATTTATCACATACCTGCTCTCTCAGCAGATTAACTTGATTAACTCAATGCTGCTTTCGCCAGAGAACAGCTACAGCCACAGGAGACAGTTGAAGCTTCAAAGGCCAGAAATAGCCTAACTCAGGGTTCTTTTCAGATTAACACTTTTATTGATTCACACACTTGAAACAGAAAAGCAAAAGATATATTCATAGGATCAACTATAACCCCTATTATTCCATTTGCCCCTCCCAGTCCCCAACCCCACCCTGACCCTCAACAAATATCCCTGTGGTCACAACGCGAGTTAAACACACAAAAAAGAAAAAAATTAAAAAATAATAGAACACATTTAAAATTGCACATATTTCTCCACTGCCCCTGCTCAAGAGCCCTCCAAAAAGGCCAAATAGCAGCCCCATTTTTTATGAAACAAATCAAAGTTGCCTAGCCTTCTACATGACATCTCCTCGAATGCCGCAACCTTGCCCATCTCTGTGTGCCACTCTTGAAATGAGGGCGCTCCAGCTGACTTCCATCCCCTAAGAATGATCTGTCTGCTGATCATATCACTGGTTAGGATGAAATTCGAGTGCCCAATACATCACACATAAAACTCTGAACCCTCAACCAAAATTCTTGGATCTTAACACACCACCAAAAAACATGGGTTGTGTCCCCATCTTCTGATTGGCATCGCCAGCAGGTGGGTGTGTCTTTAAGACCAAGCCTATACAATCTAGAGGGGATCCAATAGAATCAATGTAAAATCTTAAATTGTATAAGGCGCACCCTTGCCTTGATGTAGACTTGATGTTTTTTAGAATCCTAGCCCACACTCCCTCCTCCAATGCCAAGTTTAAATCTTTCTCCCATAATCTCTTGAGAAAAGCCAAAGCTTCATCCCCCAGACTCTGAATTAGCAGGGAGTAATACACTGATGCCTCATGACCTTTTCCAAAAGCAGTAATCACCACTCTCAGAGTATCTGCCGCTCTAGGGGGGTGTATGCTACTCCCAAAAATAGTATAAAGGAGGTGGTGCAGCTGTAAATACCTGAAGAATTGAGACCTAGGAATCCCAAAATGTTGAACCATATTTTCAAAGGATCTCAACACTCCACTTTCATATAGGTCACCGAGTGAATTAACCTCCCTCACGATCCACTCTGACCAGCAGAAAGGGGACTTATTAATACATAATTTAGGGTTCAGCCATATGCTCGAAGCAACATTTAAATAAATGTTTGAATTAAACACTCTGGACACTTTTGTCCATATCGAGTGCAAATGCGAGATAACAGGGTGTAACTTAACTTCTCCGGTTAGTTTGATAGAAAGGCTTTGCAATGGTGAAATAGGGGCAAGAAATTCCTGTTCAATACAAAACCAGGGAGGGGCTCTCTCAGGTGGAAGTGACCAATGAGCCAAATGTCTGAGACCGAATGTATAATAATAAAACAAAATCTTGGGTAGGCTTATCCCACCTTTGTCAATCGACCTATGAAACTTATTGAAGTGTAATCTGGGACATTTAGCATTCAAATGAAAGACTTCGCTATGCTATCAAATTGCTTGAAATAAGAGAAGGGGACATCTAAAGGGAGAGATTGTAGCAGGTAGTTGAATTTTGGAATACAAATTATTTTAATAACATTAACCTTCCCAATCATCGATAAATGTAATGAAGCCCACCTGCTCACATCGCTCGAAAACCTTTTTATTAAAGGGTCAAAATTAACTAACTAAATCCCAAACATTTGCTGGGAATAAAATACCCAAACACTTAATGCCCTGTTTGGACCACTGGAAGGCGCCCGGTTGAAAAAACGTTACTTGGCAGTATGCTGTCAGAGACAAAGCTTTGGATTTAGACCAATTCACTCTGTATCCTGAGAATTTAGAAAAGGAATTAATCATTCTGTGGAGGCAAGGCAAAGATCTAGTAGGATCAGAGACAAATAATAAAATATAATCTGCGTAAAGCAAAAGCTTATGTGCCACACCTCCCACCACCACCCCTGAAAAATCATCCTCCTTTCTTATCGCGGCTGCTAATGGTTCCAGGGCAAGACAGAACAATAAGGGGGAAAGAGGGCAATCCTGCTGTGTGCCCCTATCCAGAGTAAAATAATCTGAAATGAATCCATTCGTTTAAAACGCCGAACTTAATCCACCCAATAAAACCTATACATTTCCAAAATCCTAAAAAGATAATCCCATTCTACCATATCAAACGCCTTTTCGGCATCAAGCGAGATGGCAGCAACCGGAGTCTGATCGTTCGCCACTGCCCACATGACATTAATGAAACACCTAATGTTTTCAGAAGAGTTATGGCCCCGAATAAACACCACCTGATCTATATGTATAAGAGATGTCATAACTTAATCGGTTAGCCAAATTTTTGACAATATTTCAACGTCTAGCTGGATCAGGGAAATTGGACGGTAACTCTTACACTCGCTTGGATCTTTGCCCTTTTTAAGAATCAGACTGATCTGGGCTTGTGTCATGGTTGGTGGAAGCTTTACATTCTTTAATGATTCCGAATAAACTTCTAGCAAAAGTGGAGCTAGTTCTGTAGCATAAGATCTAAAAAATTCAGCGGCAAAGCCGTCTGGCCCCGGAGTCTTGCTTGTAGGCAAGGCCTTAATTACCTCACCAAGCTCCTCCAAGTTTATCTTAGAATCAAGAGAACTTTTTTACTGAGCCATCAGTTTAGGAAGTTCTAATGGTTCCACAAATTTTCTAATAATATCCTCATCAGTAGACGAAGACATGGAACTATAAAGATCAAGATATAATTCTTTAAAAGCATTGTTAATATCAATGGCTGAGGTAAATATTTCACCACCAGCAGATTTAACTGAGGGAATGGTAGAAAAAGACTCTGTGTTTTATTTATCTAGCCAGAATTTTTCCTTCCTTGTCCCCCGACTCAAAGTATGAATGTCTTGCCCTGAATATCCAAAACTCCACCTTCCGCGACAAAATAGTATTATATCTGTATTTCAATTGGGTTAATTCTCTGAGGCCATTAGATGACATTCGGTGCTTCAGCTCTGCCTCTGCACTTTTCCCTTCCAATTCCACGAGTTGTTGTGCTTTGGATTTTTTGGTGAATGTGGCATACTGTATGATCCGGCCCTTAAGAACCACCTCAAGTGCCTCCCAAGCCATGCCCACAGAGGATACTGAGGACCAGTTGGTCTCCATATAGACATTGATTTCAGCCTTTAACATTTGTTGGAATTCAGGATTTTGCAAAAGGGATACATTAAAGCGCCAACTATGACAATTTCCTTTTTTCCGTACGTGGCAACACCTCTAAATACACCAGGGTGTTATCTGAGACTAAAATGTTTCCAATTGAGCAATCAGCAACTGATGAAATGAGGGACTTAGAAAACAAATCTAGAGTAAATCTTATGGACTGATAAAAAAAAAAAAATGTATAGTCCCTCCCAGATGGGTTCAAAAGTCTCCAAATATCTGTAAGACCAAGATTTTTACACATCCTGTGAAGCGTCAATGTTACTCTAGGGGGCTTGCACACTTTTGCTTCACTATGGTCAAGGACTGAGTCCATCAAAAAATTAAAGTCTCCTCCCAATCTTATATAATGAGGGGTGCCAGTGGCTCTACAAAAAAACCCTGATCAATGTTAAGTGCATAAATATTAGCCAAAATAAGACTTTTCCCCTGAATTTCAGCTAAAATAATAATGACTCTTCCTAGTATATCTTTAATCTGTTTGAGACATTTGAATTGTAGATGTTTACTTATCAGTGTAATGACTCCCTTGCTCTTACTCGAGCCAGCAGTAAAGACATGCCCACCCCATATCCTCCCAAATTTTTCAGCTTCCTGCGGGGAAAGATGCGTTTCTTGAAGAAACACTACATCATATTTCTTTATGCTTAAGAGAAATAACCTTCCTTCTTTTTATGGGGTGCCCCAACCCATTCACATTCCACATGGAGAGAGACAATCCATTCATATTAACATCTGACATTTTGACATATAACAAAAAATAGATTGTGTGTCAAAAACAAGATTATAAAGTCCACATTCCAACATTAGTGCAACCATCAAAACCCGAACATCCCCCAGAACCAAACAAACAGAAAAAAGAAAAACGTGTGCATTAACCCCACACATGACAGCACTAACTGGCATCCGTCCCTCCAAACTCAAACAGTCCATGCACTCTACAAAATAAACTCCAGTCGCTAGGTGGAACCAGCACAAAAAAAAAAAAAGGAGATAGATTCCTCAAATAGTCAAGCGAATGTTCAGTGAGCCAGTCCACTCGGCTGCAAAGTGAGTACCACAAGATGACTTACTCCATTGACTTTATGAAGGACATCGCTTGCTGTGGGCATGTGAATGTTTCACGGCCATCCTTAGCATCTATTCTCAATTTGGCCGGGAATATCAGTGCAAAAGCGGACTTCCGTTGATGTAAAAGTTTCTTGCATTCCTTGAATCGATCACGTTTCTCTCATCAAATTCACAAAGTCTGGGAAAAAGAAAATGCTGTGGTTTTTCCAAGAAAGCCTTCCTTTACTCCTCGCCCTGCACAACACAAAATCTTTATAAGATGATCTCAGAAATTTGTCCAGAATTGATCGGGGCCTGCCTCCCTCCACGGATCGCCAAGCAGGAACCCTGAGAGTTCGCTCGTTCTCCAGCTGATGGCCTGCCTTGTCGAGCAGATTCGGAAGGAACCCGTCCAGGAATTTCACCATATCTTTGCCCTCAGGAATCCCGATGATACGGACGTTATTCCGTCGGCTACGGTTCTCCATGTTCTCCAACTTCTCCTAGACATGCTCCAAATCCATCTTGGTCGCTAGCAGATTAGCAGATAATTCCCTCTCCGATGACTCCAGATAATGGATCCGTTTCTCGACATCCCCCATCTTATAACCACATCAGTGAACTTTGCCTCCATGGCAGTGATCGGCCGACATGTAAGACATGGGATACTTCATATGCCACTGCCTGAACCTTGGATTTAGGATGGACCCCACCAAACTCACCTACCTGTTGAACTGCGATGTACCTCACTGATATCTTCCTGCATCATCTTTGTCTATTGATGGACTACACTCTTGAAATGGAATACATAGACTAGATAATTTAATTGCCAACAAAAGCCTTTATCAGGCAACTAACAAAAGACAATGCATCTATGTGAACTTCTGCAGTTAATCCAGAATGGATTTCAAAGACATAAGTCATTAATCTTAGTTCATACTTTTTTTTTTTTTTTTTTTTTTTTTTAAACACTGGACCTTAACGCTTGCTTAATTTACAAATTTTAAACCATGACCTGCACTGCACAACAAATAACTAATATTGGCATTATATTCATGTTGTTTAGCCAGAGGGGAACTGGCCACCACAGTGAGCTTGGTTTCTCACAAGGTTATTTTTCTCCATTAACCAATATCTTATGGAGTTTTGTGTTCCTTGCCACAGTCGCCTTCAGCTTGCTCACAGGGGTTGTAAATACAATTATTATTTATTTAATTTTTATACACATTATACCAAGTTTAATTAATAATTTTTTTCTATTAATGGTATATTTTAAATATCTGTGACAACAATCTACTGTTTCGATGGACAACATACAAATGCATGAAAAACGTAATTAAAAAATAATAATAATAGTGATGCTTGTCTTTGCAAACACCACTAATCATTGACTAGTGAGACAGGCTGCATAACGCTGACATAATTGTGTGACTTTATTCATGTTTATTACTGTTTTAATGTGGGTTAGTGACTTACTTAATAAGAAGTGTTGAGAGGAGGGACCAAAATCCCTGTGTGCTTCCCGTAAGAGCTTCAACCTGTCCTCTACAGCCGCCTGGAGAGAGAGAGAGAGAGAGAGAGAGAGAGAGAGAGAGAGAGAGAGAGTGTGAGTGTATGAAAGACAGCAATGTATGGACACGTTCTTTCTCTTTCTGTACTTTCAGTGACTATACTTAGACTGATCCTGAGGTGAAGAGATTCTCTCTCATCAAAGCTTACACAGATCAAACACACAACAATCCACTGAGCACAGCGTGCACTCGTAGTCTCACACACACTGTATTAATAACACATCAGATGACCTTCAGAGAGAGACAGTGAGATCGGAGTGAGAGAAAGAGACAAAAAAGAGGAAGAAATATTTTAAAATTGATTTACTAGAGAAGGAGAAAAAAGGAAAGGGGACATCGCAGGGAAGAAACGGAAAAGGACAGGGAAGGAAAAGAAGAGAATGAACAGGAAAAGACCATGATAAGGAAAGAGAAAGAAAATGGAAGGAAAGAAAAGGAAAAGAAAACAAAAGGATGTGGAAGGTAATGATGGGAAAGTACAGGGCAGAAAATGACAGGGAAGGCAAGTAAAGGGCAGATAAGGAAAGGACAGGACAGGAAGTGGAGGGGAATGATGGAAAAGGACAGGACAGAAAAAGACAGGAAAGGAAAAGCACAGGGAAAGGAAAGACAGGAAAAGGAAAGGAAAGGCACATGAAGGGGAAAGATGGAAAAGGACAGGAGAGGACAGGAAAAGGAAAGGACTGGACAGGAAAGGCACAAGGAGGGGAATGATGGGAAAGGACAGGAAAGGAAAGGTAAGGTAAGGAAAAGCACAGGGAGGGGGAAAGATGGGAAAGGAAAGGACAGGAAATGAAGAAAAAAATTAAATGAAAGGAAAAGGACAGGGAAGGAAAGAACAGGAAAAAAATAAAGGAAAGGAAAAGAAAAGAAAAGCACAGGGAAGGGAAAGACGGGACAGGACAGGAAAGGAAAGGAAAGGGATTTGAGTAGGTGGAGGACCTGCAGTAGTTTCCAGCGCATGTTGAGGTTGTCTAACTGGCGGTTGGTGGTGGAGGACAGCTGGATGTCCAGTGGAGTCAGTTGACCTGCCAGATCATTCACAGCTTGAACATCTTGTTTCATAGGAGAGATTTCCTCTCTGAAAGCCTGGAACACCCACACAGTGAGAGAAAAAATAATAATATTAACATCTTTATCTGCAGACATTGCTCTAACACAAATTTAAAAAAATCATCAGCCTGAGTGTTTGGAAATGACTCATACATGTGTGAGAGGTCTAACAGGGTTATCATGGGACTGATGAAACCTTGTTAATAAACCATAAAAATAGCTTTTTGCAGGGAATGAAGGTGAAAATGATGACCTAGAATAGTACGTAACAAAAATTTCTGTACATTTGTTAATGGACTCTAATTGGATGAACTTTGACTTGGACCCATCGATGGGTCCAAGTCAAAGTTCAACCAATTAGAGTAAGGGAGATAAGGGGAAATACACAAACCATTGTCCTATCAATGTGATCCTGAAGAGAGTCTATGAGAAGATCTCCCACAGGTTGCCATCCTGCTTTGAGCTCCTCAGCATGTGCAAGACGCATGTCTAGTTGGTCCATGGAGCTCTGGAGTTCCTGCAGTTTATTGAGAGCTCTCTCAACCTGCTCCTGCCAGGTGCTCGCATGTCCCATCAGCCTCTCCCAGCGCTCACCAACCTCTGCTGTCTGCTTACGGATCGCCTTAGCCACTCGTTGGGCCTTCTCCTCTGGGGTCAGTTCTACGAAACATCATGTAAACAAACTTGATTCAATTTACACCTTAAAATAATTTCACTTCATATCAAGTAAGTTTAGACATTTCTGGTTATAAATGTAAATTTGGATTTTACAGAGCTACAAACCATAGCAAGCTGCCTCACTGTCTACATAAGCACCTACCTTCTAAAGCAGCATCCCATCATGGAACCACATAAGACTCATTTGTAACACATTTTGAGACTGGTTTCATATTTCAAACTGATTCCATACAACATCTTAGATCGAAAATGTTTGCCTGCTGTCTTTTGTGTTGAGGTATGCCTATGATGCCTAAAATGTTAGGTGGGCAGCTCACAAGGTTTTGGAACAGAGCAATACAGATACAGTCCAGTTCTAAAATCTTATTTTTGTGGATCTGGATTATCAATATGATAAATTAACAACATTTTGGCTCAACCAACTCACTTATTAAGGTGTTTACTAATGAGTCCACTCAACTAATGAGCTAAGAGTGGGACCGGTTTTCCAGATGAGAGGAGGCAGATGTTTGGGGAATCTGAGAGTAGCCTAGGGCATGTCTATGGGCAGCTCTACAACATTAACATCTGCTCTTTAATTCTGCTTACAGGGTTTTGGAGAACATTTAAATACACTTCAGGTAATGTCACTGTCATAAATGGCAGAACTGAACTCTCCATTTCATAAACGCTCACCTCTATCTTTCATTTCCATATTTCTCTTTTAGCCAAGTGATAATCAATTTACTATTCAAATTCATTCAAGTGTTTCTGCAAAGGTATGAAATTCAATTAAGATTCAGAGGCTGAATAGAAACGGAACTGGCAGTAATATTTTGTAGTACTGTGTTTATGTTAATTTGATGGAAAGCAGTGGAACAGATTGTTTATCGTCATATAATAATACATTTCAATTTAGAAAACTGTAATTTGCATGAACATTTGGGTAAGGTTGCTCGTTGTAAAGGTTTTTTTTAAGTTGTGACGAGGCTGTGATAAAGTTTTTATGCTATGTACATAATACGACAGGTGTTGTGTTTTTTACGTAATACACATTTTCACAACATTGCAGAAACATTTATATGACACTGTTAGCACATCCCCTTGCAATGTTTAAAGATCATCATTACCAACAAACTGGTACTACATATGCCGTTGGCAAATAGTTTTTGCAACGAACATTTTTCAAAGTATAGTGCCTACCAATCAGTGAGTCCGTTTACATGCATACCAATAAGCTGATAACTCCCAAATGTCAGCTTATTTAAAAAATACCACAAAGCAATAAAACTACGCTTACAAAAGATTCTCTTTTTAGAAACGATCATGTTATGCTCTGGTTTTGACGTCAAACCACGAAGAGGCATGCGCACAACACTTGTACATTGGATAAACCCGTTAGAACGCTGGTAAAGGTGTTTTCATGCAACGCGAAATCGGGGTAATGGGCAAAAATTTACTCATGTCGATCGATTTATTTTTAAGCCGTTTCTGAAAGCTGGTTAATGAGTTTACCACACACATTGTTGGCTTAAGCATAATCACTGTAAGAACTTGCATGTAAATGCACTAAGTGTTGGGGAGAAGTAAACTTAAGGGACGAGAAGTGCCATGCCGCATCACGGCTAGGAAAGGGCGCGTCGATGCGGTGCAAGTGGCAGGTGCATTGCAGATACACACTAATGTTACGAAGGTTTTTTGAAGGATGTTGATGAATTTGCAGGTTAGTGTATGAAACTTGTGTAACTGCGCAAACTGTACGATCAGAAATGGCGATGTTTATTATGCAGTTTGTATGAATAGGTTTCACTCAAGCGGTCAACCCACAAAAAGACATCCATGTAACTGAAAATACATTTTGGAAGGTATTAAGAAAGATACATATACACAATAATGTATATCATCCAGTGAAGGCTAGATTAAATAATCGATGTCCTTTGATAATGATTTGATTCGAATTTAATGGAAATCTATGCGAGTTGCGCTCCGTGGCGCGTTACAAATTTGAGCAGCCTCCGGAGTCGTAGCTGGGTGACACAGACAGATGCCGAGTGGCGGCAGCAGTGTGCGTACCTTCATAGAAAACTACTGTTTCGAATTTAAGAACACGCCATATCGTCCACTAGATGCTTCCGGTGTGCGACCCCCTTCAAGGTAGGGACGCTGCTAACATATCTACATTTTTCAGTAGCGTGACGGTAGCTCAGCTATTTTCACAAAAGTGTAGCATTTCCAGTAACAAGCTATTTTTTTCCACACTTCCAAGCAACATCTGTAACACTGTATGGCAAAGGTTGCAATGGAGCCAAGGGAGTAATCAAACACACTCACCTAAACCGTCCTCTCTCATTTTCAGGTAGAGTTGGGAAATTAAATTGGTAAATCCAGTGAATCCAGGCGGTATACTGTAATAGAATGTACATAAAAGTAATCCATACGACTCCAGTGGATTAATTAATGTCTTCTGAAGCAAAACGCTTGGTGTGTGTAAGAATAGATAAATATTTCAAACTTTTTTTTACTTAAAATGTTGGTTTACAGCGAGCTCATTGATGAGGGTGTCAATGAGAGTTCAAACTGCCTCATGCGTGACGTAAGCGTGTAAGCCTCCTCTGCATAGATATTCATATGTCGATCCCATATTAGCAGCTGTTCCTATGGACCACAATACAAAAGCAGCTTATGCAGCGGTCTGAGCAAGGAGCTCGGTCTGAGGCATCTCCTCCATTCACTTGCATACAAACCGATTCAAACAGCTCTCCTTGTTGACCGATCCAAGATTGTGCCACAGTTGATGTATCCAAACCAGCCAAATGAGGCATCTACGTATGAATATTGGTAGCACTTTATTTAACTGTACCATTCTACATTTACATACAATACAATTACAACAATTACAGTAATTACTAGGTACCCAAAACCTAACCCCAAAACTAACCTTAACCCAAGTACATGTAGTTACCTAATATTACTCAGTACTTTCTTGGGTAAGTACACAGTAAGCCTACCGAAAGTACACGAAAGATTGCACTTCCATTCCGCTTCCAATTTCACGTGTCAGTTCTCATGTGAACTTGCCAATGTGCTTACGTCACACAAGAGGCTCTCTCGAGTATTCGACCCTTGTGAATTTTTAGTAAAAAAAAAAAAAAAAACGTTTTAAATATTGATCTATTTCTTACACACCTAGAGTTTCACTTTAATTAATCCACTGGAGTCATATGGAGTACTTTTATGATGGCTATATGTGCTTTGGAGACAGCCAAAGTAGTGGGGTCTGAGGGATCTTCTACTAAAGGATTAAAATATTTAATCAAGACTTCATCAGTCGAGGGCACTTGGAAATGAATAATAAAAGATAAGATCAACAGTTCATTTTGAAGCTGAATGAAAGCTGAATGACAGTGCAGTTTTTGTTTAAATATTTTTACATTCAGAATATACAGTATGTGTATGGGACACAAAACTTTTGACAGATACAAAATACTGTGTGGGGGTTCAGGGGTGTCCCCTGAGAGAAACTTTATAAAAATGTAAAAGTCTGAATTGACCATTTTTATATTTCAATTTCTATTTTATATTTAAGTAAGAATCTACAAACAAACAAAAATAAATAAACAATTTACATTACAACAGTGAAGAATTAAAATACTATTTGCTTAATTTAAGTATAAATAGGGTTTCCTTGCCATCCATGCCACGATGACATCTGTGATTAGAACAAAAATCTGTTTATTATAAAAAAAAAAAAAAAAAAAAAGGCTCCTAACATGCTGATAAATGAAGCTAAACTTAGACTCAGAAAAATGTCCTGACACAAACCTGGCTTAGCTGAACCTTCTGAATCACATATCAGACAGATGAAGATGGTTTCAGTTTGCTTCATTTTTGTTTTCTTCAGTGTGTTTAAGCAACAGATGGCAGTATCTGTAGCGGGGTCTAAACTACTTTTGTTAAAATAACCGCGCCTGTTCTATGTACAGTAAATCCGGCTTTATCCATGCCTGATGTCTATAGCTGGGAGAAAGGCAACGCGTGGAGAGCAGGAATAATTGCATAGTACTGGACGCGCTTTAATCCCACTATAGAGAGAAATATTTCTCTCTAGCGTGGAACGTGCTATTTCTGCTCTGTGCGCATACAGACTTATGCTTACACAATAACTTAGCTAGGTGTCAGATAACTAGAACAAAGATTTAGATCTCGGTCCGGATTGAAGTGTCCTTCGGTCCGGATCTGGACCACCTATCGAGTACCCCTGGTATACAGTATCCTTAATGTAACCATTATATTACAGCACTCCTGCTATTTTTAATTCCACCTTACCTGTATGTAACCGCAGCTTAAATGTTATTTTCAAAAGTTATTGATATAGCTTGTCACAAGATAACTGCCTTACGTGACAAAACCCACCTCCTGTCATACTTCTTGTGCACTCGCTGCTCGTCACTTTAATGCTTTTTTTGGGGGTGGAGGAATGAGACATTTATTTGAAATAAGAATAATTACAATTTAAATGTTTCACAGTCATGTTAAATGCTGTTGTTGGCACCAAGGATGTAGATATGGCTTGAAAATGGGGCATGAAGCATCTACATGCTTATATTTGGGGGGGGGGGTTACCTCCACCCCATCCCCCCCTGGAAACTACGCCCCTGGTTGCCACAGATTTTTCCACTAACTGCACTCAAATTGCAATGTTTTGAAATGTAAAAATGTTTTGTGCTTGCAGGGTTATCTTTAATTTTATCTCTGTGGGTTTCTCCTACAACGTGTGTGTGTGTGTGTGTGTGTGTGTGTGTGTGTGTGTGTGTGTGTGTGTGTAGAACAAGCAGACCACATGAGCAGGTTATCTGTTCAGATAGCTGTGCTCTGTGCTTTAATCGCAAGGATAAGGAAAAACGGAAGCTCACAAAACGCTCCCAGGCTCTGATCAGAAGCGTGTGAGATTGCTGTAGGTGTTCAGAGCGAGGGGAGAGGAGTTCGTTTAGAGAATATGAGTGGGGGGCCAGATCAATGCCCTGTTGAACCCGGCTGACATCAAAAGTACCGAATGTGAATTGAAACTAGATCTGAATTTCAATTTGTAGTAAAGATATTAAAGGGGGAATTCAGTATTTCTCTAGCTAGCGTTTGCATTGCTCTTCTTCGTGTACTTTAAGTACCGATACAACAGTGATGTTAGACGCTGTACTGCCATCTATCGATGTGGATCAGCATGATCATCTCTCTGCAGTCAGCTCTGGAATATCATTTGCATTGGGAAAATATCAGAGTTTGAGATAATTTCCAAAGTTATTTATTACTGGGAGTCACATGACGCCATGTGAGGATCAGACGTGTGAACGGCAAGCTCTGTGCACTTTGCTAGTTTTAACACTTTTAAATGACAAACTAGTGAGATTCGATACACTCGGTTCCATAACAGTTCTAGGAGGACAATATGTCAAAGAATTCAAAATCCTCAGGCTCTGGAGACATTAAAAGACACTTATGTGCTCAAGCTGACACCCCGAGCAAGCCGCAAGCCTGGGAGTCGATTTAGTCTGAGAGGTGCGGGAAATGCGGCGAGAGATTCTGAACATGTTGGCAATGCTGACGAAGGACGTTGCTGACTTGGATGATCTTGCTGTGATACGTCGATCGATCGCTGCCATGGAGGTGAAGTTCACCGAGGTGGTTACAAGAGTGGGGGATGTCGAGAAACGGATTGATTATCTGGAGTCATCGGAGAGGGAATTATCTGCTAATCCGCAAGTGACCAAGGTGGATTTGGAGCATGTCTGGGAGGAGTTGGAGTACATAGAGAACCATAGCCGGTGGAATAACATCCATATCGTCGGAATTCCTGAGGCCGAAGAGGGACAGGATATGGTGAAATTTCCGGATGGGCTCCTTCTGAATCTTCTCGACATAGCAGGCCATAAACTCGAAATCGAGCGAGCTCACAGGGTTCCTGCTCAGCGATCCATGGAGGGAGACAGGCCAAATCAATTCTGGCCAAATTTCTGAGATCATCCAATAAAGATCTTGTGTTAAGCGAGGCGAGGAGTAAAGGAAGGCTTTCTTGGAAAAACCACAGCATTTTCTTTTTCCCAGACTTTGCGAATTTGACAAGAGAGAAACCTTATCGATTCAAGGAATGCAAGAAACTTTTACATCAATGGAAGGTCGCTTTAGCACTGATACTCCCGGCCAAATTGAGAATAGATGCTAAGGATGGCCATAAAACATTCATATGCCCACAGCAAGCGATGTCCTTAATAAAGTAAGTCATCTTGTGGTATTCATGTTGCAGCCGAGTGGACTGGCTCACTGAACATTCACTTGACTGTTTGAGGAAACTGAGTGCTTTTTTGTGCTGGTTCCGCCTAGCGGCTGGAGTTTATTTTGTGGAGTAACGCACCTTCAGGACAGTTTTATGAATGAATCTACAAGCTCTTTTTACTTATTCCTCCTATTGGCTGGAGTTTGTTTTGTGGAGTATTTCTTGCAAGACATTGGAGTGATTAAGTCATTTGTTTGCACTCATGTTGCAGCCGAGTGAACCGGCTCACTGAACATCCGCTTGACTGTTTGGGGAATCTGCACGCTCTTTTTGTGCTAGATCCGCCTAGCGGCTGGAGTTTATAACACACCTTCAGACAGTTTTATGGATGAATCTACACACTCTCTGTGTTATTCCGCCTATTGGCTGGAGTTTGTTTTATAGATTATATTTTGCTGTGTAATTCTGTCTCACAAAATTTGTATAGAAACACCGGACTTGAGTAATCCGACGGCAAAGTTGTCGTGGGGGTTCTCGTATGCGTGCATGGACTGGGGTTTGGGTTTGGAGGGACGGACGCCAGTTGCAGCTGTCGTGCGTGGGGTTAATGCACATGTTTTTCTTTTTCTGTTTGTTTGGTTCTGGGGGATGTTCGGGTTTTGATGGTTGCACTAATGTTGGAATGTGGACTTTATATCTTGTTTTTAACACACAATCTATTTTTCTTATATGTCAAAATGTCAAATATTAATATAAGTGGATTGTCTCTCTCCACGTGGAATGTGAAAGGGTTGGGGCACCCCATAAAATGAAGAAACGTTATTTCTCTTCTTAAGCATAAGAAATATGATATAGTGTTTCTTCAAAAAATGCATCTTTCCCCGCAGGAAGCTGAAAATTTTGGGAAGATATGGGGTGGACATGTTTTCTTTAGTGCTGGCTCAAGTAAGAGCAGGGGAATCATTATGCTGATAAGTAAACATCTACAATTCAAATGTCTCAAACAGATTAAAGATAAATTAGGAAGAGTCATTATTGTTTTTGCTGAAATTCAGGGGCAAAGTCTTATTTTGGCTAATATTTATGTACCTAACGTTGATGATCAGGGCTTTTTATAGACTTGAAGGGATGTTGCAAGCCGCTGGCACCCCTCATGATATAATATTGGGAGGAGACTTTAATCTTTTGATGGACTCAGTCCTTGACCATAGTGAAGCAAAAGTGTGCAAGCCCCCTAGAGCAACACTGATGCTTCACAGGATATGTAAAAATCTTGCTCTTACAGATATTTGGAGACTTCTGAACACATCTGGGAGGGACTATACATTTTTACATCAGTCCATAAGATTTACTCTAGAACAGATATATATATATATATATATATATATATATATATATATATATATATATATATATATATATATATATACCCTCATTTCATCAGTTGCCAATTGCTCAATTGGAAACATTTTAGTCTCAGATCACACCCTGGTGTGTTTAGAGCCGTTGCCACATATAGAGAAAAGGAAATCATATAGTTAGCAACTTTAATGTATCCCTTTTGCAAAATCCCGAATTCCAACAAATGTTAAAAGCTGAAATCAATGCCTATATGGAGACCAACTGGTCCTCAGTATCCTCTGTGGGCGTGGCTTGGGAGGCACATAAAGCGGTTCTTAGGGGCCGGATCATACAGTATGCTGCATTCACCAAAAAATCCAAAGCACAAGAACTCGTGGAATTGGAAGGGAATATTAAAAGTGCTGAGGCAGATCTGAAGCATCGAATGTTGTCTAATGGCCTCAGAGAATTGACCCGATTGAAATACAGATATAATACTATTTTGTCACGGAAGGTGGAGTTTTGGCTATTCAGGGCAAGACAGGAAAACTTAGATATATAAAACAGAGAGTGTCTTTTTCTACCATTCCCTCAGTGAAATCTGCTGGTGGTGAAATATTTACCTCGGCCATTGATATTAAAAATACTTGTACAGAATTCTATCTTGATCTCTATAGTTCCACATCTTCATCTACTGATGAGGATATTAGAAACTTTGTGGAACCATTAGAACTTCCTAAACTGACAACTGAGCAAAAAAAAAAATCTCTTGATTCTGAGATAACCTTGGAGGAGCTTGGCGAGGTAATTAAGTACTTGCCTACAGGCAAGGCTCCAGGGTCAGGCAGTTTTGCCGCTGAGTTTTTTTATATCTTATGCTACAGAACTGGCTCCACTTTTGCTAGAAGTTTATACAGAATCATTAAAGAATGGAAAGCTTCCGCCAACCATGACGCAAGCCCGGATCAGACCGATTCTTAAAAAGGACACCGTCCAATTTCCCTGATCCAGCTAGACGTTAAAATATTGTAAAAAATTTTGGCTAACCGATTAAGTTGACATATCTTACACATATAGATCAGGTGGTGTTTATTCAGGCCAATAACATCTGATAACATTAGGCATTTCATTAATGTCATGAGGGCAGTGGCGAACGATCAGACTCCAGTCGCTGCCATCTCACTTGACGCCGAAAAGGCGTTTGATATACGGTAGAATGGGATTATCTTTTTAAGATTTTGGAAATGTACGGGTCCGGGAATATATTTATTGGGTAGATTAAGTTACTTTATAGACACCCGGTAGCGGCGGTTCAAACAAATGGATTAATTTCAGATTATTTTACTCTGGATTGGGGCACCCGGCAGGGTTGCCGTCTTTCCCCATTATTGTTCTGTCTTGCCCTGGAACCATTAGCAGCCATGATACGAAAGGAGGATGATTTTCCAGGGATGGTGGTGGGAGGTGTGGCGCATAAGCTTTTGCTTTATGCAGATTATATTTTATTATTTGTCTCCGACCCTACTAGATCTATGACTTGCCTCCATAGAATTATAAATTCCTAAATTCTCAGGATTCAGAGTGAATTGGTCTAAATCCGAAGATTTGGCTCTGACAGCGTACTGCCCAGTAACGGCTTTTCAGCTAGGCACCTTCCAGTGGCCTAAACAAGGCATTAAATATTTGAGTATTTTATTCCCAGCAAATCTGTGTGATTTAGTTAGAGTTAATATTGACCCTTTAATAAAAAGGTTTTTGAGCGATGTGGGTAGGTGGGCTTCATTACATTTATCGATGATTGGGAAGGTTAATGTTATTAAAATAAATTGTATTCCAAAATTCAACTACAACCACTACAATCTCTCTCTATAGCTGTCCCCCTCTATTATTTCAAGCAATTTGATAGCATAGGGAAGTCTTTCATTTGGAATGGTAAACGTCCCAGATTACATTTCATTAAGTTACATAGGCCGATTGACAAAGGTGGGCTAGGCTTACCCAAGATTTTGTTTTATTATTATTAATTCAGTCTCAGACATTTGGCTCATTGGTCGCTTCCACCTGAGATAGCCTCTCCCTGGTTTTGTATTGAACAGGAAGTTCTTGCCCCAATTTCGCCATTGCAAAGCATTTCTATCAAACTAATCAGAGAAGTTAAGTTACACCCCATTATCTCGCATTTGCACTTGGCATGGACAAAAGTGTCCAGAGTGTTTAATTCAGACATTTATTTAAATGTAGCCTTGAGCATATGGCTGAACACAAAATTGTGTATTAATAAGTCCACTTTCTGCTGGACAGAGTGGATTGTGAAGGAGGTTAATACACTCGGTGACCTATATGAGAGTGGAGTGTTGAGATCCTTTGAAAATATGGTTCAACATTTTGGGATTCCCATGTCTCAGTTCTTTAGGTATTTACAGCTGCGCCACCTGCTCTGTACTATTTTTGGGAGCAGCACACCCCCCCCCCAAACCAAAGTGGCAGATAATCTGGGAGTGGTGATTACTGCTTTTGGAAAAGATCATGAGGCATCAGTGTATTACTCCCTGCTAATTCAGAGTCTGGGGGATGGAGCTTCGGTTTCTCTCAAGAGATTATGGGTGAAAGATTTAAACTTGGTTTGGAGGAGGGAGTGTGGGCTAGGATTCTAAAAAAAGTCAAGTCTATATCTAGAGATGCAGAGGAGCGCCCTATGCAATTTCTATTGGATCCCCTTTAGATTGTATAGGCTTGGTCTTAAAGACACACCCACCTACTGGCGATGCCAATCAGAAGATGGGGACACAACCCATGTTTTTTGGTGGTGTGTTAAGATCCAAGAATTTTGGTTGAGGGTTCAGAGATTTATGTGTGACGTATTCGGCACTCATATTTCATTTTGCCCCAGACTCTGTATTTTAGGCAATGGGGCGGTCATTAATATAGGGGTCCTGGTCAGTGTAATGATCAGCAGACGGGTTATTCTTAGGGGATGGAAGTCAGCTGGAGCGCCCTCATTTTGAGAGTTGTGCACAGAGATGGGCAGGGTAGCGGCATTTGAGGAGATGTCATATAGAAGGCTGGGCAATCTGGGGTTATTTGATAGAAAATGGGGCAGATATTTGGCCTTTTTGGAAGGCTCTCGGGGAGGGGCAGTGGAGAGGGATCTCTAGTTTTAAATGTGTGTGTGCAATTTTATTGTTTTTTGAAAGTATCCTTTGTTTTGTGTGTGTGTGTGTGTTTTGTAACGTATGAGTTTTCTGTAAATTCCACTGATACTATTTTAGAGAGTGGTCTAAACAATTAATAATGTCTTACCTTTCCAACAAAAAAGACGCAACATCGGCATCACTACTCAGGTTTTTCTCCATCATCAAATCTTTTCACCTTGTGTATGCTGTACCGATGTTTACTCTAGACTTTTTCGCTTCTTCGGCAGTACAGCTACTGAATCTCTTGTTGTCTCTGCTTCTAAAGCATGATAATAAGTATGTTCCATTGTATTCTTTTTGCTCTTCGCATCACCAAACAACAAAACTGTGTGCTAAATAAGCATAGCCAAGCGTATCTACATAGGCGGCAGCCAATGAGCGTGAGGATTTTCTTCTTTGACATTTGGTGAAACACAGTGGACCATGTCATGTCAACATGGCGAAACACACTGAAGGGGGTGACACGCACCATGTAAAAAAAAAAGATTTTTTTTATTTTTTTTTTATAGAAAACTATTAAGAGTAGTCTTCACAATTCACAATTCATTTGTTAATGTCTAAAACTAGTTTAAATTAGCCCCAAATGACAGAATGCACCTTTAACCATATTTAAATCTACTCCACAGAATTCCACAAATTGGCTCTACTAAGAAACTTTGATTATTTGAGATTGCAGGGAACCAAAGTAGATTTTTACATTTTCTGTTAAAAATGTGAGTGGTGCTTGCCTGTGCAAAACTTGTTACCACAATGCTAGGGTGTTGTGTCTGGTTGCCAGGGCATATGAAGTTGCTAGTGTACTCTTGGTGGTTGCTAGTAGAGCAATATGAAAATATAATTTTTCTGATTAATCACAATCTTCACAAGAACAATTCAATCTTTTAATCAATGCCTTTTTTTTTTCATTTTCTTTTTTTCAGTGGATGCACGAAATTTCACTAAACATTAATTGTTGCACACCTCCCATCCAGCAGATGGCGGCAAATCAGTGGCAGATCCTAGCATACCACTCCCGCAGACAACTCACAGATATTCACTCTAATTTACTATCATTCATCGGTTTAATGGGATTTTGTAGTGATCAAGAAATTATAGTATGTAATATTTGAAACAGGTCTGTTGACATTGTAACATAAAAAATCCCTAATGAATTAATATGAACTTTAATTGAAATATGCAAATCAATCCCACTCTATGTCTCTCTGATATTCTGATCTCTAGATATGGCTAGAGTTCTTCCTTCAATGAAAGTCTATGGGATTTTTCTGCCTGTTTTCTTGTGCGGCAGGCAAATATCGCTAGTCTGATTGCTTAGAAAAGTAATAGCTTACCTCTCTTTAACAACCTGGATCATTTAAAGAATGATTAATGGTAGCACAAAACATTTGGGACGAGTTAAACAGTAAAGTTGTTTGTGTCAGTTAGTGGTTTGATCAAATCACTAACCCTATAGGAGCAATATTTATAGTGATGCTTGCCTTAGCAAACACTACTAATAATACTTTAGATGACTTTAATGTTTTCTGAAAGACAGAAAGCTCTGGGCTTCAGGAAGCCGAAATGTGGAAATTGCCTGCGGTCTGTGATCTGCAAATTAACCCAGTTCCTGTGGGCATTCATTTACTCCATCTAATCACTTGCTTTCATGCATGCACATGTATGGATACACACGCACTCCAATTCACTCTGCAGCTCTTTCTTTCTTTGTTATTTAATGTCTGACGTTTGTCTGAAATTAGCTTTTCGAGAGGTTCCCTAAGGAAATGTCCGGAGTGCTGTGGAACTTTCCAGAAATCAGATACTGCAGCTATGAGCGTGTTGACAGCAAGTGTCCGACTTATAAGAGACACACTTACATCAAAGAGCATCCCCTTGGAGAGTGTCAAAATAAACTCAGCTGGTTTGGGTAGTGTGTGTCTGTATGTGTGTGTGTGTGTGTGTGTGTGTGTGTGTGTGTAATGTTCTTATGTTGACATCTCTGGTCTTGCTTTTGAAGAGGTATTTTTAGGTGTGCATTTACTGTTCAAAGTCCTCTCGCCTCAAAGGGGACTCAAAGCTCACTGCAGTTTTTTACAGTACAAATCATGACATGTAATTCATGATTGTATTTTTGTTTGAATGTCCAGGAGGATAACAGGAAGAGGAGATTATGGGCTCTCACCTGTTTTAGGCTGCAGAATTTTGCGTGGCTCTTCGGGACCTTCAATTGGCTGGTCGGCCAGAAACATGCTAGCCTGGTCCAATGCGCTGAGGACAACATGCTCGCGCTCCTTCAGCTCCACCCTTAGGGCCTGAAAACACAAAATGAGAACATCACAACTTGCCAGTTATTACTGACATTAATAGAGATATAATTATGAAAAACTTGGAACAATGTTGTTGTGTCATTCAATGACACATGGATGGATGGATGGATGGAAGGACAGAAGGATAAATTACAGATGGGTGGATTACAGATGGATGAATGCACACATAGATGTATGAATGAATGGATGGATGGATGGGCAGACAGATGGATTACTGGATGGATGGGCAGACGGACGGATGGAGGGATGGATGATGGACGGATGGATGCATGGATGGACAGACAGATGCATGGATGGATGGATGGATGGATGCATGGATGGACAGGCGAATGTATGGATGGATGGAGGGATGGACGAATGATAGATGGATGGATGGCCAAATGGATGCACAAATGGATATTTGAATGGATGCATGGATGGATGGATGCATGAATGGATTTTTGAATGGATGGATGATAGATGGATGGACAGATGAATGGAAGGACGAATGATGGATGGATGGACGGACAGATGGATGCATGGACGGACAGACGAATGGACATATGGGTGGATGGATGGATAGATAGACTGTCTGTCTGTATGTATGTGCACGCGTGTGTGAGTGTGCGTGCGCAGGGAGTCACTGAATGTAAAATGTAAAACAAAGAGATGAAGAAAAGATCGTCATTTTTATTTGCACAGTGCTTTTCATGAAATACATTGCTTCAAAGCAGCTTTGCAGAAAAGGTGAGAACGTGGGCAGAGAAACAATGAGAGCATTCACATGTAAAAATGGACACAGAAGTGCACCTGCAGCAGCGATCTCAGAAGTCAAACGAGGAATAATAGTAATAGCCATTCTCTATCTCAGACAAAACGAATTCCTGCCTGCAGGCACCGTGGGACTTCTGTGCAGTCAGCTACACACACACAATTAAATGAACAGCCAAATCTCAGCACAGGGAAACTGGATTACCATCCCTCTGATAGTTGGGGCCCTAAGGCTCAAGTGGAGAATGGGGTCACAGCACCCTTCCACATATTTGAAGCGGTCGTTAAACAGAACCAGAGAAAGTGATAAGCCTGTTAATTACATCCTGCTACAGTACACTAGGGCTGAAACATTTAGTCGACGTTATCAACAACATCGACAATATGTCGACAAACTGTCTACAAAACATTTCATTTGAGAAAAGTCATTTGATCTCATTTAACGTAACATGAGATCACATTAAACTCTATTGATGATGCGTGAGAGCAGCACTGCAGCTCGCGCCTGACTGATGAGAGGAAGAATTACAAAGCTCACAGTCCAGACACACTCCAAACCTTCCAAACAACTTCAGTTGATGAAGATCACAAAGTATGAGGGAATTATAATGCAAAAATACAAAATAAGTAAATACAGAAGCACTCTCATTGTGGAATAAGTGGAGCTGGAGCAGCCACTCCGTTCAAGCAAAACTTGTGAGTCAAGCGCCTTTAAAGGAACACCCCGGCATTACATCTTAAATGCAGTTATATTTAATGCGTTATAGCTTTAATAAAGTTCAAATAATACGGAAGCAGGTCATGTAAATAACTACAAACTCTGAAACTGGCATTTCTCTGAGTTGCGCGAATGTCCCGATCTAAGGGGGAGAGATTGAAACTGTACCCGGCTGATGCACTCGGCTGATGCACACACTGTCGTTGGGACGCTCGTCCCTCAGGCATGCTTAATGCAGTTAGACGTGATGGCTCCTGACGTACTGAATCATATGTCACTGAGCATTTCTTATTGTGAAGAAAACTGGCAATACGCAGCTTTATTAATATGAGTGTTTGGTTTTTTTGTGAGTTAAAGATTGACTGAAGTGAACAAAGGTGAGAGAGGGTAGTCTTCGCCCCATTATACACTGCAACAAAATACGTTTATTTGTTTTGGTTTTGGCTTGTTTTCCAATATAAATATCTAAAACTCCTTTAAAACAATGTACATTTTCTTTAGCAGCTATACTGCAGAAGACAAAAATGTTATCTGAGAATGTTGAAAATAATATTTAAAATACAATTAATTTAAAATATCTATAAATCCTTTAAAAAAGATACATTCACCTGAGAAGCAGCATATAAGATACTTAGACTTGGGAGTCGCATGGCAGCATGTGGGGATCGGACATGTGAACGGTGAGCTTTGCACACTTTGCAAGTTTTTAATTATTTATATGTCATAACAGGTGAGATTCGATACACCCTGCTACATAACTATTCTATTAAGTCAAAATGTCAAAGAATTCAAAATCTTTGGGCTCTGGAGATATTAAAAGACACTTACGTGCTCAAGCCGATACCCCAGACAGGGCCGCAGACCAGGGACTCAATTTGGATGGTGTGGTGGGAGAAATTCAACACCAACTGTTGAGCATGTCTGTAATGCTGGCGAAAGGTCATGGTGGACTTGGAGGATCTTGCTGTAATACGTTGATCGATTACTGCGATGGAAGAGAAATTCACTGAGTTGGTTACAAGAATCAGGGACATCGAGAAACGGAGTTATCAGAGAGGGAATTAGCTGCTAATCCGCTAGCGACCAAAGTAGATTTGGAACGCGTTTGGGTGCATAATCGCCGAAACAACGTCTGAATTGTTGGAATTCCTAAGCATGAGGAAGGCCGAGATATGGTTAAATTTGTAGACGGGCTCTTCCCGAGTCTGCTTGGCATAACAGGCCATAAGCTGGAAATCCAGCAAGCTCACAGAGATTCAGAGATCCGCTGAGAGAAACAGGCCCCGATCAATTCTGGCCAAATTTTTGAGATCATCCGATAAAGATCTCGTGTTACGCGAGGCGAGAAGGAAGGCTTTCTTGGAAGAACCACAGCATTTTCTTGTTCCCAGACTTTGCAAATTCAACAAGAGAGAAACGTGATCAATTCAAGTAATGCAAGAATGATAGCTTTTGCACTGATGTTTCCGGCCAAATTGAAAATAGATACTAAATATGTACATGCCCACAGCAAGCATTGTCTTTCATAGAGACAATGGGGTGAGTAAGCCATTTGGTGTTTCTCACACTGCCCCCAAGTGAGCTTGACTCGCTGAACATACACTTGACTGTCTGAGGAAGCTGGGCGCCATTTTGTTTCTTTTTGCGCTGGCTCTGCCTAGTGGCAGGAATTTGTTTTGTGTAGTAACACTCCTTCAAGAAACTCTTGCATCGACAGAGGATCACTTTTGCACTGATGTTTCTGGCCAAATTGAGAATAGATACTAAGGATGGCCACAAAATATTTACATGCACACAACAAGTGATGTCTTTCATAAAATCAATGGACTGAGGAAGTCATGGTGTGTTTCTCACGTTGCTCCCAAGTGAGCTTAACTCACTGAACATTCACTTGACCATCCGAGGAAGCTGGGCACCATTCTTGTTTCTATTTGTGCTGGTTCCACCTAGTGGCTGGAGTATGTTTAGTGGAATAACACTCCTTCGGGACAGTTGTGGATGAATCTGCA
Source organism: Myxocyprinus asiaticus (assembly GCF_019703515.2). Taxonomy (NCBI): domain Eukaryota; kingdom Metazoa; phylum Chordata; class Actinopteri; order Cypriniformes; family Catostomidae; genus Myxocyprinus; species Myxocyprinus asiaticus. Next base: position 6,198,665 of record NC_059371.1, on the reverse strand, counting down.
TGTTCCTTGTGTTTATGCCTCCTAGTGGTTTGAATTTGTTTTGTGGTGTATTTTTTGCAGGACATTGGAAGGCTTAGGTCATCTGCTGCACTCATGAACAGCTGGCTCACTGAACATTCATTTGACTGTCTGAGGAAACTGAACAGATTTTTTCTTCTTCTTTGTTTGCTGGTTCCGCTAGCGGCTGGATATTGTTTTGTGGAGGAACACACCTTTGATACAGTTTTGTGAATTAATCTACACATTCTTTGTGTTTATTCTGCCTATTGGCTGGAGTTTGTTTTATAGATTATTTTCTGTTATGTAATTCAGTCTCACAAAATTTGTACAGAAGCACCCGAGTTGACAGTCATACTTTGAGTCGGGGGACAAAGCAGGGAAGCTTTTGGCTAGATATATAAAGAAGAGAGAGTCTTTTTCTACCATTCAAATATTTACCTCAGCCACTGATATTAATAATGCTTTTAAAAAATTCAATTTTTTAGATCTTATGCTACAGAACCGGCTCCACTTTTATTAGAAGTTTATACAGAATCATTAAAGAATGGAAAGCTTCCGCCAACCATGACACAAACCCGGATCAGTCTGATTCTTAAAAAAGGACAAAGATCCAAGTGAGTGTAAGAGTTACCGTCCAATTTCCCTGATCCAACTAGACGTAAAAATATTGTCAGAAATTCTGGCTAACCAATCAACATATAGATCAGGTGGGGTTTATTCGGGGCCGCAGCTCTTCTGATAACATTAGGCGTTTCATCAATATCATGTGGTCAGTGGTGAACGATCAGACTCTGGTCACGGCCATCTCACTTGATGCCGAAAAGGCATTTGATATGGTAGAATGGGATTATCTTTTTAAGATTTTGGAAATATATGGGTTCGGGAATACTTTTATTGGATGGATTAAGTTACTTTATAAACACCCGGTAGTGGCGGTACAAACAAATAGATTATTTTACTCTGGATAGGGGCACCCGGCAGGGTTGCCCTCTTTCCCCATTATTGTTCTGTCTTGCCCTGAAACCATTAGCAGCCACGATAAGAAAAGAGGATGATTTTCCAGGGGTGATGGTGGGAGGTGTGGCGCATAAGCCTCTGCTTTATGCAGATTATATTTTATTATTAGTCTCCGACCCTACTAGATCTATGCCTTGCCTCCACAGAATTATTAATTCCTTTTCTAAATTCTCAGGATACAGAGTTAACTGGTCTAAATCCAAAGCTTTGGCTCTGACAGCGTACTGCCCGATAACGGCTTTTCAGCCGAGCGCTTTCCAGTGGCCCAAACAGGACATTAAGTATTTGGGAATTTTATTCCCAGCAAATTTCGAGTTAATTTTGACACTTTAATAAAAAGGTTTGAGCGATGTCGGCAGGTGGGCTTCATTACATTTAATCAATGATTGGGAAGGTTAATGTTATTAAAATGAATTGTATTCCCAAGCCAGGTCTCCTAAGCAACCAAATTGGCCCGGATGCTAGGGAGGGTAGAGTCACATGGGGTAACCTCCTCGTGGTCACTATAATGTGGTTTGTTCTCGGTGGGGCGTGTGGTGAGTGAATTATAGGATTCTAAAAAACATTAAGTCTGCATCTAGAGATGCAAGGGTGCACCTTATGCAATTCAAGATTTTACATCGATTTTATTGGACTCCCACTAGATTGTATAGGCTTGGTCTTAAAGACACACCCACCAGCTGGCAATGTCAATCAGAGGATGGAGACATAACCCATGTCTTTTGGGGGTGTGTTAAGATCCAGGAGTTTTGGCTGAAGGTTCAGAGTCTTTTGTGTGATGTATTGGGCACTCAGCTTTCATTTTGCCCCAGACTCTGTGTTTTGGGCATTTCATGAGTGCTGCTCGGATATGGGGAGGGTGGCGGCCTTTGAAGAAGGGTCGTTTAGAAGACTAGGAAAATTGAATTTGTTTATGGAGAAATGGGGCGGATACCTGACATTGCTGGACATGTAATTATTATTATTATTTTATTTTTTATTTTTGTGTATGTCTATAATCATGTGTATATACTCTTATGTGGCCACAGGGATTTTTGTTGGGGGTCAGGGTGGGGTGGTTGTGGGGTTTAAATGTTGATTCCATATTATTTATATATATATATATGTTTTGTAGGAATCAATAAAAAAAAAATATTGCAAAGATATTTAGACTTGCTTTTAGCGAACAGATCTTGAATATAAGTATATTTTGACTTTACTGCACTCGCAGAAGTATAATCAAGTGAAAAAAATACACCTGTATACAAAATACACTTGTATTTCAGATACATTCTCTTAAAGCAAGTCTAAATATCTTATATGTTGCTTCTCAAGTAAATGTTTTGATTTTGACCATTTTAAATGGAAAACAAGACAAAAACATTTAACAATAGGATGTTTTGCAGTGAATTGTTTGATGAATTAAACTTAATAAAAAGTATTTTTTTCCCCCTTTAATTCAGTGAATGTCATTTAGAGGTATTTGTAAAAGATGATTTTGTCCTCTTTATTGTTAATAAGCACGTTTAATACAAGCTGAATAATTGGTTAAGAGCTAATGATTAATCGTTGCAATAATCACAGAACAGTCTAATAATCTTTAGATTAATTGATTATCAAAATAATCATTAGTTGCAGCCCTACAGTAAACCCAACCAAACTGCAGCCAGAATTACAGGTCCATGATGAGGAGAGGAGATGAAGAGGAGCGGTCCATTAAACAGCATTATGCAAGTGTTAAGGGCCGATATTAAAGAATCATGAAGATGAGTATCAGAGTAAGAAGGGCAAAGAGACATATGTATGAGGTTAAAGAAGACGACCATGTAGGTGTCTACGATTTACTGACTCACACACACGCACACACAACACTGGATTCATTCATTTTAGTCAATGCTACTAACACCAAAGTCACCGGTTTGATTCCCAGAGAGAGCACGTACTGTTAAAATATATATCTGTATATTTCAGCACCTCAGACGCATTTTTAAGATGCCCTGTTAAGTTAAAAAAAGTTATTTAAAAGATAAAAATGGAGAAAGGTCTCAAGATCTCTGCATTCGAATGCAACAATGCATCCTGTGTGGTGTCGTGACTTAAAACCAGACAGATTATTCAGGGCTTCATTAAGACAGACTAGTTGACTAATCATTCAGACAATACATCGACCAGTCACATTTAGAAAATGTGAAGATATGTGCAAAAAAACAACAATGCTTTCACAAGATCACAGTGTCACAGTTCTTTCAGTGAAAATAACCTAAGGATAGCTTTCTTGTTGTTTCTCCATATTAAGTGGAGCTGGGAGAAAGTATTTTAAGATAATAATACCTAAAGATAAAAAAGCACACTTCATCTTTAAGGCTATTTCATGTAAGGGAGTGCGGCAGGGTGGAGGGTAGGGCCGGGTCGTGATGCTGCACACCCGGCCCCTAATCAGGCTAATCAAGCTCTCGAGAGGGATAAAGGCGACCGGAGGCGGCAGTTCCGGAGAGAGAGCGTCTCGGGCAGCTGCCCGGCATGTGTTTGTGTTTGTCTTTTTGTTTAAGTTTATTATTAAATTATTATTTCTATTGTCAAGCCGGTTCTCGCCTCCACCTTTCCACTGAACTTCGCTACATGGAGATTTATAGAGGATATCTCAATACTGAAACTTGCTTCTCAACATGCTCTCCAACAGCAATGACAAAAGATGGATTTCAATTTCCATTTACTCCTCTCTCTTTCATTCATAAGAACGAATACTGTTGCTACTTCTAAGACCAGTTGCTAAAACAACAGCACACTATCATTAATTAATAGTGCACTTCAAAACACTTGGACACAAGCAGAAAACACGAACACACACCCATTCACATAATGCATAATCCCTGTGCCTGGAGTGGAAGGCCATTAAAAATCATCAATGCCCTACTAATAACTTGAACATCTTTAAAAGACTCCAGATGAAGCACTCTTGAGGCTCAGTTCCAGCCAAAAACATCCTGTAAGCTTGTTTCTGGGGTGGTTAGATGTGGAGAGAGACAGAGTGGTTTCTTTTTCTGTCAGTTGTGGCGGCGTCTTGCCCTTGATGGGCTGAGATTCAGGTTTAAGATGTTGGAACAGAGCCACAACTCCATTTATCACTATGGAAACACAGCGTCATAGAAACAACAATTACCGCAGCATCACTTGTGTCTGTCCACAATAAGGTCACCTTGACACTAAATGAACATTGTCTTTAAAAGGTTAAAGAAATGTTCTGGGTTCAAAACAAGTCAAGCTCTATGGACAACATTTCACATGAATTCATAATAAATAAATAAAATAATAATAATAAAAAAAAAACTCTGACCATCTTTATCTTGTAAAACAAATTAAGAATACCTCATAAAAAAAAATCTGCAATGCTTAGCTTATGAGTCGCAAGCGGGCATTCTTGTTGTACATACTTGCCTAACTTCTACAGACCTTCTTGGTTTAATGTTTTCAAGCAGGCCTGCCATGAATTCCTCACATTACTATACAAGCATAAGACCAGAAACATTCTCTTTACACAGTTGCAAATGCATTTAAAGCACACGGTCCCTTTATACATACTTGTACATACTATTGCGGTAACCAACTTCAGTAATCAATGGGGCGATAAGGTTCCCTTTAAAGGAATAGTTCACCCAACTATGAAAATTCAGTCATTGTTTACTCACCTTCGTTTTAAACCCATGTGGCTTTCACTAATTACATGCGACTTATGCCTTGTTCTGAAGGCATACAATAAGTTTTGTTGAGAAACAAACTGAAATCTAATGTATTGTTTAGTGAGAATCAGCGCCTTCCATCACTCTCATTTCAATTTCTAAGTACTCTGGTTCAAACAATCAAGATTGGGTATCAAAACGCATCTACTTTTGACTTTACACTCTTCAGACATACAGGTGCATCTCAAATTAGAATGTCGTGGAAAAGTTCATTTATTTCAGTAATTCAACTCAAATTGTGAAACTCGTGTATTAAATAAATTCAGTGCACACAGACTGAAGTAGTTTAAGTCTTTGGTTCTTTTAATTGTGATGATTTTGGCTCACATTTAACAAAAACCCACCAATTCACTATCTCAACAAATTAGAATATGGTGACATGCCAATCAGCTAATCAACTCAAAACACCTGCAAAGGTTTCCTGAGCCTTCAAAATGGTCTCTCAGTTTGGTTCACTAGGCTACACAATCATGGGGAAGACTGCTGATCTGACAGTTGTCCAGAAGACAATCATTGACACCCTTCACAAGGAGGGTAAGCCACAAACATTCATTGCCAAAGAAGCTGGCTGTTCACAGAGTGCTGTATCCAAGCATGTTAACAGAAAGTTCAGTGGAAGGAAAAAGTGTGGAAGAAAAAGATGCACAACCAACCGAGAGAACCGCAGCCTTATGAGGATTGTCAAGCAAAATTGATTCAAGAATTTGGATGAACTTCACAAGGAATGGACTGAGGCTGGGGTCAAGGCATCAAGAGCCACCACACACAGACGTGTCAAGGAATTTGGCTACAGTTGTCGTATTCCTCTTGTTAAGCCACTCCTGAACCACAGACAATGTCAGAGGCGTCTTACCTGGGCTAAGGAGAAGAAGAACTGGACTGTTGCCCAGTGGTCCAAAGTCCTCTTTTCAGATGAGAGCAAGTTTTGTATTTCATTTGGAAACCAAGGTCCTAGAGTCTGGAGGAAGGGTGGAGAAGCTCATAGCCCAAGTTGCTTGAAGTCCAGTGTTAAGTTTCCACAGTCTGTGATGATTTGGGGTGCAATGTCATCTGCTGGTGTTGGTCCATTGTGTTTTTTGAAAACCAAAGTCACTGCACCCATTTACCAAGAAATTTTGGAGCACTTCATGCTTCCTTCTGCTTACCAGCTTTTTAAAGATGCTGATTTCATTTTCCAGCAGGATTTGGCACCTGCCCACACTGCCAAAAGCACCAAAATTTGGTTAAGTGACCATGGTGTTGGTGTGCTTGACTGGCCAGCAAACTCACCAGACCTGAACCCCATAGAGAATCTATGGGGTATTGTCAAGAGGAAAATGAGAAACAAGAGACCAAAAAATGCAGATGAGCTGAAGGCCACTGTCCAAGAAACCTGGGCTTCCATACCACCTCAGCAGTGCCACAAACTGATCACCTCCATGCCACGCTGAATTGAGGCAGTAATTAAAGCAAAAGGAGCCCCTACCAAGTATTGAGTACATATACAGTAAATGAACATACTTTCCAGAAGGCCAACAATTCACTAAAAATGTTTTTTTATTGGTCTTATGATGTATTCTAATTTTTTGAGACAGTGAATTGGTGGGTTTTTGTTAAATGTGAGCCAAAATCATCACAATTAAAAGAACCAAAGACTTAAACTACTTCAGTCTGTGTGCACTGAACTTATTTAATACACGAGTTTCACAATTTGAGTTGAATTACTGAAATAAATGAACTTCTCCATGACATTCTAATTTATTGAGATGCACCTGTATTTTGTAAGTCTGGTTCTCTGGTTTGTGTGCAGTTGTGTTGTGTTTTCTGTTGTTATATATCTCTGTGGTGGTTCAGTTGTAGAACAACATCCCATTTTGTGAGCGGGGGCAATGTAAACTACTGCTCTTGTGCACTCTCATGGACACACACCGATTTGTATTAAATAATACATTCAATTTCGGTTTGCTTCTCACCTATCCTTATTGTGTGCCTTCAGAACAAGGCACGAATCGCAATTGCATCCAGTTATTTATTAGACTTCTGCATTATACTTGTGCGTCCTTTGAAGAGATGGGTGCTATCCACTGCCCTTAGATGACATCAGTGAGCAGAACATTAGTTACAAAATGTCTCCCATTATGTACCGAAATAAAGAAAGTCATATGTAATGCAACATCACAAGCAACAGTTTTGCATTAACAGAAGTGTCTGTTCATGTACTTCGAAAATGTTTCAAGCCAAAAATGTAAGACAAAAAAAAAAAACAAAAAAAAAAACACACAAATCAACTTTTGTGCAAAATTGTGCAAGCTGAAATCGATAATTAAGCAGCAAAAAGACCTTGATTCACAACTAATGTGTTATTTAAACCTATCAGAGACAGCCTGCTTAGCAGCACTGTCAGCTTTACAGACATACAAAAACGTATGGCCTACCTCTCATCAGGGTGAGAGAGAGAACACTTAAGAGTCTTTCACTGCTTTATTGCATGCATAAAAAGGAACTCGAGAGTGAATCGTCAGTCAGTTCTTTTTAGTCACAATGAGCTCCTTCATTCCTGTCGTGGGTCAGAGATTTTTAGAGCCACCCGACTGCTTTAATACATCTCTTATTTAACAGTCCAAGGATTTCAGATCCAAATAAATCACACTGACTTCGGCATTATTTAACAGAGTACAGCCCTGCAAAGTTACAGCCATCAGTTTAAAGAGTTTTCAGCTTTTGAAAGGCCGTTACTTCTCTACTTGAATTATGACTGATTTTATATACATTTACAGAAAAGCAGTCGGATAAAGACTTTCGTTTTTGAATGGACCACAAAAAGAGATGTTTAGCAAAATTTTCATTGTGCTCTTTTTTATTTGTTGCTTAATGCTAGCAGTGTATTTAAATCAGTAACTCTAAGCATGAGCATCAGTCTTGGCAAACAACTAATTAGTGCACCAACATTTCATTTGATACCACACACAAAAAACAAACAAACAACAACAGTCTTTTATCATAAGAAATTAGTTTCACTGCCTATGATAAAACACATGTTTCATTCTGGTTTTACACACGAGCTTTCAAGGGCATGAACAGCCATTAGCATAGAGTGACAATCGACAATATCTTTCTCCTGTTGATAAACACAAGGACATACATGCTTGATTAATCCTGCAAATTAACCAGGCTACAAGTGTCTGCAAATAAAAGAAAAGAAACATAAAATACCGCACCAACATAAAACTCAAATTATACAGACAGACTGGAGAAACAATGTTACCCATGTGAATCACTTAAAGCCCTATCGAGACTGGTTTGACGTTAATCACTGATTCTCGAATATGCATATGTGCAAATGAGATTTCAGTCATGCTGGAAGCCCAGATTTTCAGTAAATCATGATTTAAATTTTGGACTTTTACTCACACAATGTTATCATAAGGCTTCAGAAGACTTGGAATAAATCGCCCTAGTTGGATGGACTACTTTTTTGATACTTTCATGGTTTTTTTCTGTCGTTTCGGCTGTTTCAAAGTCTGAATAACCAAAGTGCAGTGTGAACATTCTGCTAAATTTCTCCTTTTACGTTCCATTGAAGAAAGTCATATGGGTTTGTAATCACATGAGAGTGAGTAAACGATGACAGAACTTTAATTCATGGGTGGGCGTTTACTTTAAATGGTTGGTAAAAATTAGAGAGTCTAGTGTTACATAAACCATATGTACTCATAATGATCAAAAGCCATTCTAGTAGAACATGTTTTATGAAAACTGAGAACACACACATACTACACTCTTACACTTTAAAAAGACCTTCCTAATGGGTGATTGATAGTTTTAATTACAGCAGCACTAAAGGAGGCTTTCTATTGGATAATTAGATGTGTGAAATCAGAGGAAATTCAGAGCTAGTGAATGACGAAGGTATTGTCCTCTAATGGACTTTACCTTCAATGATGAAATGAATGTCATGTGGGAAAATTACATGAATTAATGTGTTTATACTGTAGAAATATACTTTATCAAGATCTCATAAAAACTCTCTCTCTCACACACACATTTTTTCTTTTATAAGTTTTCTTTTATAAGTTTATAATAATAATTTGTCTTTATTGTCTCTATATTTTATTTTATTTTTTTGCTTTATATTTTAGTTGTCAGCATATTTTTAAAATGACTTGAAATTGTTCCCCCTAAACTGCCATATAATCCCTTTAATACAGTAGTGGACTTCTTCACAAATCAGAAAATATCTGACATAAAGACACTGTCACCCCTCAGGAAGTGAGTGCTTTTAGAACAAATATCACTTCTTTTTATGGCTTTATCATAATTTTTTTTTTTTTTTTTTTTGTGTTTGTCAGTCGGGGACTTAAACCCTGTTACCATGATATTGTAAACAACTGATAACGATTGAAAGATTTTAAAATAGTTGCGGAAATATCAAGAACGTGGCTTTTAATGTCGAAGTAAACCATGAAACTTTCATCCCTGCTAGTTATGAAGGTTTAATTATATCCCAAAAATAGATTCAAATGTATTAATTTAGCTTGAGATGGCACAATGCAATTTATTAACACATTATTTGTCTGATAAAAATATTTAATTCTTAAAGAAATTCAATTTAAAGATGACGTCTATCATTTTTTCCGATGTTAAAATACTTTCTCCTATCCATTGGAAGGTTGATTTGCCCACTCGCGCTATCAAAATGAGGAATTCTGTTTAGTGCCACCAAAGACAGAAATGACATGCTTTACCTTTTAAAATCATCTTTTCAAAATGGAAAAGGCACCCGTTTCATATGATGACCCTATTATACCTAATTAATGTTGGAATAAAGGTAATTCTTTTTAAAGTGTCTCTCTAACAGGCTCAGTGGCTTTATCAGTGGACGTCTGCACACAGACACAGTGTTTAGTTCCTTCAAGTCTCTCAGACCTCACACAAATTATTCGTTTTCCCTTTTATCCCATGTTCTGGAGAGCTCTATCCTGGTCAGCCTGTTGGAGCAGCACACAAATCAGCCGTGACGTGTTCAAAAGGCCCCGTGTTTTGTACCCGCATGGCGAAAGCTCTTACCAGGGCAGCCGACTCAAAGACAATCTATTATAAGAGCCAAAGAAAAAGATGATGTGAAGAAAGAGAGAGAGTCAAAATGGGGGCAATCTTTGTCTTTGCTCCAGAGGATCATTAGTCAAAATGTCGAGAGAGAGAGAGAGAGAGAGAGAGAGAGAGAGAGAGAGAGAGAGTCTTTTGTGTTCTCGTCGCTGTAGGCATTCCTACATCATATAGCCAAAAGCAGCAAGAAATATGGACAGAACCTGCATGTACTTTTTAATGAAAAGTTAGAAAGGTAAATTTCTGTGCCTTTAATTGCACCAAACAGAATTGCTAATTTATCTGGATTCCTGAAAACTCCCCTTCAACTCCCACTGGTCAGGTCAAACAGATAGTCCCACCCCAAACTCAAACCATTGGTTGCTGGCTCAGGCTGGTCGGGATATCCAATAAACAGAGCAATATTTTGATAGCACCACAGCGTTTACACTCTTTAGAGGGAATAAACCTACGGAAAGTTCACTAATAGTTGTGTCCGCACATTAAAATGTGACCGTAGAAAAATCCGTGTATTATTCGTTCATTTCATATTCTATTAGGAATTAAAAATCGTAAAAACAAAAAACAACTTGTTCTTTAATTGTTCGTTTACAAAACCTATATAAAAAAATAAATTAAAAATAATCACTTGTTTTTTGTAATTTCGATTTAATGCTCAAGTTAAAATAGGAAAATTGGAAAAATAGCCATGGGACACTGTGCGTTTTGATTATTTGATTTCGCTAATATATGGCTTGAATATTTGATTTGCACATATGGGTGGACCTGAAACGGCCCTTTCTTCTGATTGGTCAACCTGGACCAGGTTGTCTTCCTCAATGCTGTAAGACAGAATAAAAGTTCTCTGTTGTTTAATTGTTCAGATGAATTCGTCTCAGCTAATATTACATTTATTCTCCAAAACTCACCACATTTATTACAGCTGAACTATCTCTCTCATCAAATAGTCAGACACAGTGCCTACACATAACCGTAAAATGTTCACTGAATGCAGACAGGGTGTCTTTGCCACATGAAGCAACTGATAATAAGAACGACACACGTACGCACGCATGCACGCATATATTATTAAGATGGATATTAAGATTAATCCCTCGCTCTGTATGCCAAATGTTTTCTCACATTTATCCTTCTTTGTGCCACACAACTTGTTTTATTCATTTATAAGTGGTGCCATGCAGTGCAGGTATGGCATTCACAGTTAGGGTGACCAGACGTCACTTTAAAACCGGGGACAGTCCCGATTTTACGAGCCATGTATCGTGTCACGGTGGACTTACAGTCGGGACACATTTTGTCCTAATAATTAGTCTAAGGCAGCTATAGTTTGATTGCTTTAAATGAGCATTTTAAATTGACATCAGTGTTTCGTGCATTTTTGAAATGAGAAATCAAAGAGTTTTGAAAGAATCAGATTATTTGAATTTTTACATATTGCAGTGTAATGAACAAAGCAAGATGCGGTTCAGGGAACATACAGACTTAACGTAGGCTGCAACCAAGACAGATGAGCATTCATGCCAGTGAATTATAACAGCTACAACAGTAAATAGCAAATGATAAATAATAATAATAATAATAATAACAACAACAAATAAATGGGAAGATATTATGACATTTAATATTTAATATAAGACAATAAGTATTTACATAGCAGCGAAGAGTGCTAATTTCAACCTCAGATCATTCTGACATCCATGTTTTTGAATGGGAATATGAGTGGCCTTTAACTACTGGGTTGTATACGCTGCAGTTTTGTGTGCCTTTTATTATCAGACAAATGTGAAAGCTATGTGTAAATGCTGATTTTAAATTCACTGGTCGAGCTTTCATGAACTTCCTTTAGCATAATTTCCATGATGAGCAAGTCCCTCACACCTAAGCTCCCAGAGGGGGTTAAAGTTAGTTTTAGGTTCAATATTTTTTGGATATTTGGTTTCTTGCACCCGCACTCTCTACCGGCGGCAAGTTTGCAAAGATTTTGCACTCTTGGCTTGATGTTATGGTTATATAAATATAAATGATATAGAACTATAATATACAGACATAAAACAATGCACTCAGAGCAAAGGACGTAACCACATATTCAGAGTTGAGGGGGACCAAATGTAATAATTTAATAATCAACCATGGACAAACCCCATACAGATAGACTACTATTATGAATATTGGGGGGTTCATGTCCCCCTCAATGTCTATGGTGGTAAAGGCCCTGCTCAGAACTGCCAGTTGGTGTGGCTGCAGAATTATGACTGAAAATGCTCCGATGTGCTTTCATTGCTTAGCGTACTTAAGGGACAGTCTGAAAATTCCACTCACTACTAAACACAGACGGTGTCCAATCACTCATTCAGTTGACGTGCAAGTTAAACATAAAAAATTAAAAGTACACTTTTACATATGTTGTAGTAGGTTGTCAGTTAATAGACTGAGCTACTACAAGTGAGAATTTTACAGTAAGTCCAATAATATGAATACAGTATTAGATTATTTAAAATAAACAAATAAATAATTCACCAAAATGTTATTTCACATTCCAAAGGTTGAAGTAAGTTCCCAGTAGATAAACTAATTTATGACAGGTGAGATTATTACAGTAAATCTAATAATGAGTACAGTATTAGGTTATTTTAGGATAAACATAAAAGCTCCTGAAAATGTTATTTTCACATTTCAAAGGATATAGTAACTTTCCAGTGGATAGACTGACTAACTGTAAAAATGTCACCTGTATTAAGTGAATACTGTACACACATATGCACAGCCATTACTCTGGCGATCTACTAAAACCTGTGAAATGTCTTTTTTTATTTATTTTTTTATGATAGAACATGCAAGTCAAATAAAGGACTGCTCTGACCCCAGTGACGTTTTAGTTGTGGGTGGAGTTTTCAGACAGTCCCTTATGCACCACAGGCGAATATCCAAAGAATATCAAACCTAAAACTAACTTTACCCCGCAGTTAAACGTAAGCCTATGTCTTTACAATGTAGGGATATGCTTCAATAATCTTATGAATGTATGCCTTTTCAAACTGCAACAACGCCAAAGACAGCAGGTTTATGCATAGGGCTGTCTGATACATTTGATGAGAGAGATAGTTCAGCTGTAATAAACGTGGTGAGTTTTGGAGAATAAATGGTACAGAATTTTCTGAACAATTAAACAACAGAGAATTTTTATTCTGTGTCACAGCATTGAGGAAGACGATGGTGCAGGACCAATTAGAAGAAAGAGGCATTTCAGGTCCACCCATATGTGCAAATCAAATATTCAAGCCATATATTAGTGAAATCAAATAATCAAAACGCACAGCGTCCCATGGCTATTTTTCCAATTTTCCTATATTAACTTGAGCATTAAATTGAAATTACGAAAAACAAGTCATTATTTGTTTTTTTAATATTGGTTTTGTAAACGAACAATGAAATAAGTCGTTTTTTGTTTTACCAATTTTGAATTCCTAATTGAATATGAAATGAAAAATGATTAATGGATTTAGAAAGTACGCTGTAAATAATGCCCGTAATTTAAACAGAAAAATAACGTACAAATGCTACAGTAAAAAAAAACAGGTGTGGCGAGCAGGGTGTGGCCTAGCAGCGTCTGGGCAGAGCAAGGCCGGAGAGATAAGTGGTGAACGAGTTCCACCTGTGCGCCACACCAGTCTTGTGTTCCAGTGAGGAGCAGCGGGAGTACTTAAAGAGAGGAGACGGTGGCGGAGGGGAGAAAGAGACACACGGAGCTGTGTGTGTGTGTGTGTGTCTGTCTGTGTTGGTGCTGTAATGCTGAAAAGCAATATGTATTGGTACTGCTGAAAAGTTCTAGTGTTTAATACATGTATTCCAATAAAACAATGGATAATGTTGCTCTAAATGTTGCGTTTTTGCTTAGATTAAATTGCATCTGCATTTTTTTTTTTTTTTTGGCAGATGATGTTTGCACCCATATTTAAATATTAATATACAGTATATGGGCATCACTGCAGTGTCTTTATTGTATCTATTTAGAGTCCCACAGACACACTACATTACCCCTACCCCTAAACCTAACCTTAACCTTACCTTAGAACATATAACCTTGGTTTTACTACAGTAACCATAGTTTCACCATGACATTTATTTTGTTGTTGTTGAAAATTTACAGTAACCACAAAATTAACCATGGTTACTATATTACTTATAGAATATATACTACATATAGAATGCCAAGTACATCCCAACCTTTTTGAGCAAGATGGCGCCTGTGTGTGTGTCGGCATGCCGTCACTCTCTAGCCTTTCTATATGTTTTATTGTTGAGCATCTACTTTATTACAGTAATGGACTGTTCTTGCTTGGTTTATGATTGCCAAACATTGTTCGACATTCGTGCTGCGATTACTGAAAGATGTTCGTGGGAATCTGGAGGCGACTGGTACTCATACCCTCAACCCACGTCATTCAAAACAACAAACAACTGGAACCTGGTTGGGAGACATGGAAAGAAACGCCACAGCAGCAGGAGACGTGGAAAGCGAGCTGGTGTCCATGCTCGATTTGAGTGAATGGTATGACGCGAATGCTAATAAGCATTTTTGTCTCGAGTTTAATACCGGACTAGAGCGGAGGATTCCTGTGTACAGTATATCTGCCCGGTTTTATGTGTGCCTACGGTACGAACCGTCTCGGATAGATCATGGAAAAGTGGCAGAGGAATACAAAACAGCAATCTACGATATGTGGAAAGGCCAGTAGCCTACAAAATACTGTCACTTCTGTTTGTACTACAGGGACTGTAGCATTGGTCAATGCGAGATCAGTTGTGAGCAAAACTTTTATCTTAAATTATTTCTTTATATCGCATGACCTAGACCTTTTATTTATTACTGAAACGTGGCTTAATATAGGGGATTTATGCCCGTTATCCGAACTGTCCCAAACTAACTGTAACTTCTTCAGCACCCCGAGGACTGCTGGTCGAGGTGGTGGTCTAGCAGTAATTTTTAGAAATAGGTATAAGTGCGACTTATACCTGCTGTGATCTATCAGAGTTTTGAGGTTCAGTTACTTGTGGTTGAGAGACCAAGGCCAATTTTATGTGTTCTTGTGTATAGACCACCTAAATATAATTCTATTGATTATAACGTCTTTCGATAGTGTCTTCTTGGTGATGTTAACATCCATGTCTGCTGCCCTTCAATGCCTTTAGCTACTGAGTTCTTGAACCGTATTGAATCTTTTAATTTTTCTCTCTCTGTTTCTGGTCCTACTCATCAACATTTCCACACTCTTGATCTGATTTTATGTATGGGTATTCCTGTCTGTAATCTTAAAGTTTTAGTAATCATTTCTCTGACCATAAGCCTATTGAGTTTAATATTACGTTTCAGTTTGACCCTCCAAAACTACAGTCACATACCTATCTCTCTCGAGTATTTTCTCCAAATACAGTCTAAACTTTTTCAGAAGCATTTAATGCTCATTCATTAACGGAATCTATTGAACTTTTTCCTTCTTATGTGGGTACAGAGGAATTGGTTACTTTGTTCAATATGGTATGTACAGAGATTCTAAATAGCATTGCTCCATATAAAAAAAAAGAAAGAAAACTAAAACTCAACTTTGTCTAAATGAAAATACTAGGGCCAATAGACAGCAGTGTAGGAAAGCAGAATGAAAATGGCAAAAAGATAAGCTTCAGGTATCTTATGAGGTCTTAAGAGTGTTTAATTAAATATCAAAAAGCTGTTAAAATGGCAAGAACTGAATACTTCTCTGATATAATTGCACAGAATGTTCATAGCCCTCAAGTATTATTCAAGACTATAAATACCATTTTAAAACCAGAAGACAATGTTTACTCAGATCTACCAACAAATACTTGTGAAATGTTTGAGAATATAAGAACTTCCATTACACCTGATCCATCTGGTTTATTTGATATAATCCCTTGCACTAGTAAGTTCAGTCAGTTTGTGGCAGTGTCACTTTTACATATTAAGGACATTGCTTCACACTTAAAATCGTCCCTCCTAAATTGTTTGCTCAGCTTCTTGACATAATTGGTCCTAGCATTCTCTCAATTATAAATAGCAGTTTAACCAGTGGTTTTATTCCATCCAGCTTTAAACATGTGGTTGTCCAGCCACTTATCAAGAAAACAAAACTAGATCCTTTAGATCCCAAAAAAATTTCGGCCTATCACTAAGTTGCCATTTATATCCAAATTATAAGAAAATATTATTTATACACAGCTTTCCTCTTAATAGAAAATGAGGTTTTTGATAAATTTCAATCCGGATTTAGGTCTGGACATAGCACTGAATCAGCTCTTCTTAGGGTAACAAAAGACATTTTATTGAAGTTGGATACTAGTAGCTGTGTTGCTTTAGTGCTATTGGATCTCAGTGCAGCAGTTGATACAATAGATCATAACATCCTTATAGAACGGTTAAGGTTGTATTTTGGAATCCAGGGAAATGCATTAAGTTGGTTTTCCTCATACACGAAGAATAGGTATTTTTCTGTAAAAATGGGCAATTTCGTGTCATCATTAGCTCCGATAACCTGTGGGGATCCACAAGGATCTATTTTAGGACCAGTTTTATTCTCATTATATATGCTTCCTCTTGGTGCTATTTTTAAGAAACACAGTATTTTGTATCATTTCTATGCAGACGACACGCAAATGTACCTCCCTTTGAAGCCAGGTGATGATGTTAAAACTCTCTGTGAATGTATGAAAGATGTAAAAAGCTGGATGGATAACAACTTCCTCCAATTAAATGATAATAAGTCATTCATTTTTGAAAATCATTTTTGGACCTAGTAGCTGTGTAAATAATTATACAGAAGGTCTTGGCCCACTGTCATCTAATCTGTGTTCCTATGTCAAAAATCTGGGTTTTATTTTTGACTCGGAGTATATAAATTCTGTGGTAAAGAAAAGCTTCTTTCAATTGAGAAATATTGCCAAACTTAAATCTGCCTTAGCATTTAATGATTTGGAGAAAGTGGTTCATGCTTTTATTTCATCATGTCTCAATTATTATAATGCACTATATCTGGGTATTAATCAACAATCATTATCAAGACTTCAACGGGTACAGAACGCTGCAGCGAGACTGCTGACAAACACAAGAAAGAGGGATCATATATCCCCTATTCTGGCATCGCTGCACTGGCTACCTGTCCAATTTAGAGTGCAATATATTGTATATTGTTGTTGTATGTTTTTAAGGCCTTTTTTCACACAATCTGGCTCCTGATTATATCTCTGAAATTATTGTCATTCGTAACTCCCATAGATTTCTTAGATCGAATAACCTTGATGCTTGTTGATGTTCCCCTATCACGGTTCAAGGGTAAAGAAGATCGTGCATTCTCTGTTGCTGCACCAATGTTGTGGAATGGTTTGCCTTTGTCTGTCAGAGGCTCAACATCTGTCAGTATGTTTAAAACCCGTCTCAAGACGTATTTGTTTAGTGAAGCATTTGGAACATTATAAAGGTTCTTGTTATTTTTCTTTCTTTTAATTTAACTCAATTTAATTTGTAAGACTTTTTATATCATTGTATTGTTTTATTGTAATTGTACAGCACTTTGGTACACTTCATGCTTTTTTAAAGTGCTCTATAAATACATTTTGATTGATTGATATTACCACCATATTACTGTACATGGTTAGTTGCATTACAGCGATCAAAACCGCGAAACTGCTCATAACTCCTAGACCGTTTGTCATAGACTCAAGTGCTTTCTACCACTGGAATCCTTGGCACGTATAGCTCCGATTTCCGCCTATAAAAATTTTCCGCCATCTTGGATTTTCATAAAACCTACTTTTGCGAACTAGTCCTAGGTTTTTTGTCCGATTGGGACTATGGAGTCTCAATATCAAAAGTTATCAAAAAAAGTGGTGCTATCACAATTTTTGTAGGTGTTAATGGTTGTATATAATGCAATGTTGTGAAAAAACACAAGTAATATATATCAACTGATAGCTCTTCCCATTCTAAACAACTTTGCCTCAAGAAGTATTGGTGTCTGTCAAACCGTTCAGTAAATATTTCAGATAATGTTAAAAACCTACTTTTGCGAACTAGTCCTAGGTTTTTCGCCTGATCGGAAACAAACCAGTGCAGAAATATACTCTGGAGTCTGATTATCAATAATTATCAAAAAAGTTGAAATTTGGACTCACGGTCGCTAAGGGGTGCCAAAACGTTAAAAAAGAGCGGGCCATTTTTACTAAAATGGCTATAACGGCCAAAGGAAATGAGATATTTTCACCAAACTCGGTACACATGTGTATGAGCTCAATCTGAGGTCACAGTAAAAAAAAAAAAAAACGTGTTTGGCCACTTGGTGGCGCTATAACAGGAAAAAAAACATGAAAACAGCTCTTAACTATGCAACCGTTAGTCTGATTGAGTTGAAAATCGGCATGCAGTGTCTTTGTTCAAGGTAAAATGACTGTCTACGAGGACTTTGGCACATCTAAAAAAACATGGCCGCCATTGGCCAATGAATTTTGAGCACCTATTAGACAAGGTTAATGGAGACCGATCGGCACAAAACTCGGTGGGCCTGTTTGACTCCTGGCCCTAGAGGTCTGTGAGAAATTTGAAACAAATTGGACACCGAGTGGTGCTAACGAGTTTTACGCCTCAGTAATCACAGAGTTTCACACATATGCATATCTTGTTAGATCTCCTCATTCTGAACAACTTTGCCTCAAGAACCACTGCTGTCAATCAAATTGTTTATTAAATATTCACGATTATGTAAAAAACCTACTTTTGTGGACTAGTCCTAGGTTTTTTGCTCAACCTCAATAAAACCAATACAGTACAATTCTCTGGACTCTCTAGGTCAATAATTATCAACAAAAAAAAATGTTGAACTTTATCTTTTGGGTAGCTATAACAGTGTCATTTAGAAAATTTGTAAACCACTTGAACCCTGTTAACTGCTGCTCACAGCTATATTATTAATGTGTATTTATTATTCTAAGTAGTATTAAAGGAAATATTAAGAGTGGAAACAGGAAATCAGATGGGAAAAATAGTGGGACAAAACGCAGATTCGAACTGCAGTCGCTAGGACAACAGTACACAATCATGCACCGTCTTTACAACCCACACGACTGCAGTGACATCTGTTGGTTAGTTTGTCGTATATTTCTGTGGTTCCACCACACTATTGGGGTGTAAATAGCTGCACTGTGTGACAAATGCTATTTACACCGGGCCGCAAATAGTCACTCAGTTTTTACTTTTTTTAGCGTAGTTTGTTTTTCTGAATTTTTTGCAGTTTATTATTATGTAGTAACACACTGACAGTGATTGATGTATGTCGCCATGAAACAGAGTACGTCCCCTTGAACTCCGATCACAAGTGGTCACAGGAGATGCATTTAAGCGCCCAGGTGTCAACAGTGAAGTGTCTCACCTGAACATGTGATATCAGATCTGAGAGGCATCTTAAAACCATGTGTAAACGGGGTCTTTAAGTCTTCATGTTGGCTTTGGGTTGTTACAACCGTGTATAACAATCCATTTTCAAGTGAGTTGCATATTTGTGTAGTTCCAAAAGGTTGGTATATTAGGTTTATATCTGTAACAGTTAAAGGAAGAGCAAGGAAGAGGCAGGAACCGGCTGAACAGTCAACGTAAAGTTTAATGTAAAACTCAACTTAAATCAACATAAAACAAAAGACGAACACACACACGTAGTGTGGCCGTGTGCGTCTCTCTCTCTCTCTCCTGAACTGGCGTCTTTGGCTCCCCTTTATCTCGCTCTCCCGCTGATCATCTGATTCAGCGCTGGCTGTGCACCCTCACGGCCCAGCCATGCCCTAATCCTCGCCACAATATCATTTGATAATATAAACAAAAGTGAACCGTAAAATATACAGGAAGCAAAATGACATCCCGTAATGTCTGAAACATGGTCACCGTATTTTTTACAGGGAATTTCTGGCAACCACAGCAGCTGGTATTTTACTGTAAATGTAAGATTTTTTTTTGTTTTACATTTAAAAATGACACTTTAATGAGAAACCATATATTCTTCCTTAGTCAACACAGATCTGAATAATAAATATATATCTCTGTGTATTTAAGCATTTAAACATCATCTCTGATCCTGGGTGAGTATTTACACAGATTATTATGTTTTTGGACACAGTGATTGTGTGGATATAAAACAGCTCTGCTCAGGTCTACTACTAGTCATTATCAGACAGTCAGTTAATGACACATTTTGCTTGTTTGTTATTTGAGCATCATACCGTATATTCAGCTACTCCATCATGACAAAGCAGGCTCCCTCAAAATAACGTGCATGAGAGACGTAGTTGAAGGAAAAGTGCAACGATTCATATTTTCTTTAGTCAAATCTTTAGAAATGTGTTTAAAAAATGCTAAACACTTCGTTGGAAACCCAGTGACTGGCTCAACAGCTACTGGGTTGACTGATTTAACAGCTTTCAATAGTATAATAGTAATGCTAGTGTAACTGTAGGGCAAAAGCACCTTGAAATTCCCTCAGAGGAATATGACAAGACATTAATGAGTTAATGAAATGCTGGAGGAAAGAGACCAGCAGATAACAGGACTGAAGGGTGAAGAAGAGAGGTGGCGAGATAAACAGGGGGCAAGATGAGACTACGCCTCATACTGTAGGAGTATGTGTGTGCTTGCTGACCGTGCAGTGTGTGTGTTGTTGCAGCAATGTGGGCATGTCTCCTCCAATGGGCATCTGTTTGTTCAGCTCTTCATCTTTCACACTGATCCAGCAGCTTAACTCCTCCAACACTGACAACAGCCTGTTCCAACGCTCTGCACTGGCATCCAGATGAGCCCTGCACACACACACACACACACACACACACACAAACACAGGATATCAACTTATTTTCAGTCTAAATTCACCTCCTGCACTCAGCACTTACAAACCTCTTCAACGCTTGTGTGAGCCCATCTGTGTGTGTGTATTTGTTAATGGAGGTGTCAGTTGACTTTGTAATTACAAGTGTTGTCTAATTAGTGCCTAATGAGAATTAGTTCCCACCACTGCACAATTTAACAAGAGAACAGAAACATGTCTCCATATGTCTCTACTACTGACTCTTTTCCTTTGACCTTATCAGCCCCATAAGTAAAGCACATTCAGTATGAGCTGTGGAGGAACACTCATTAAGTTTTTGTTTATGTTTCGCTTGATCTCCTACAAGGTATTTACACTTGGTCACTTCGTGCATTTTTGCTGAACCAAAATATAAATCTGAACCTCCGGTGGTTGTTTCAGACGTATTCTATTCGTAACTCGGTCAAGTGTAAATGCATCTGTCTGTTCAATCCACATATGCAAACTTTACTGCGCCCAAACAACGCTACGTCAGCATAGGGGAAATGCGAAACATAACAGCTGCTACTGAGTATTTGCATACGGCTTGTGTCGCGAAATACATTATAACAAATATAAGTAACAGATGCATGTTGTAGGAGAGACAGAACTTTCTTCTTCATTTATTTAATGCAGATCGCTAAAGAAATCGAAAATAAACACTGACAATGCGCACAGCTGACGTGCGTGGACATATTTTACCTACAACAAGTGGTAAAATACAGTGCACAAAATCACATAAAGGCAGCATAAAAGTAATCCAAATGACTCCAGTGGTTAAATCTATTTCTTCAAAAACGATATTATAAGTGTGGGTGAGAAACAGATCAATACTGAAGTTCTTTATTACTATAAATTCTACTCCCTGCCCAGTAGGTGGTGACATGCACAAAGAATGCGAATCACGAAATACAAAAGAAGAATGTGAAAGTTAAAAGTGTAGATTTAAAAGTAAAGAAATGACTTATACATTGTTCTGTTTCTCACCCACACCTAATATATCACTTCAGAAGACATGGATTTAACCATTAGAGTCTTATGAATTCCTTTTATGCTGCCTTTGCGTGCTTATTTGAGCTTCAAAATTCTGGTCACTATACACTTGCATTGTACAGAGCTACAGAGCTGAAATATTCTTCTAAAAATCTTCATTTGTGTTCAGCAGAAGAAAAAGTCATACACATCAGGGATGGCATGAGGCTGAGTAAATGATGAGAGAATTTTCATTCCTGGGTGAACTATCCCTTTAAAAAGAGATGAGAATCATGTCCCCATCTGTCTCAACCAGTGACTGAAGTTTTCATGGGCTTCATGTGACCTTATTAACATCATGACTAAAACATGTTCAGTATGAGTAGTGAGCGTGTGTGTGACTGACCGTATGTTGGCTGATTTGGCTTTGAGGTCGTTCCAGCGCTGGTTCATGTCGTCCAGTCTCTGCTGCAGGAACACTGCCTCCTCTGAGCTGCCCAGAGCTTTCACCATCTTCATCTTATTCCCTTCCACACTCCTGAACACATCATTATGAGCCTCAATCTCTGCCTGGATGTCCTACAGAGAGAGAAAGAGAGAGATTGCACTTTTATCACCTTTATTATGTGACTTTGTTACAAGGGAAGATAAATAAATCAACATAGACAGACAGAAACATTTCCACACCTTCCCCAATGAAAGAAAGGCACAAATAAAAATGTCAGTCTGACAATGAAACTCTCCACACACATACACATGCACCTGCAAGTCTAACTGTCGATTAATCACATCAGACGTGAAACCACGTATGAAGTCATTGAGCCGAGGAAATAGTATACAATCTAGTCCACACAAATATTTGTTTCACTAGGACATATACTGTGTGTGTACTGTGTTGTGTATATATAAATATATATATATACAGGTGCATCTCAATAAATTAGAATGTTGTGGAAAAGTTCATTTATTTCAGTAATTCAACTCAAATTGTGAAACTCGTGTATTAAATAAGTTCAATGCACACAGACTGAAGTAGTTTAAGTCTTTGGTTCTTTTAATTGTGATGATTTTGGCTCACATTTAACAAAAACCCACCAATTCACTATCTCAAAAAATTAGAATACATCATAAGACCAATAAAAAAAAACATTTTTAGTGAATTGTTGGCCTTCTGGAAAGTATGTTCATTTACTGTATATGTACTCAATACTTGGTAGGGGCCCCCTTTGCTTTAATTACTGCCTCAATTCGGCGTGGCATGGAGGTGATCAGTTTGTGGCACTGCTGAGGTGGTATGGAAGCCCAGGTTTCTTTGACAGTGGCCTTCAGCTCATCTGCATTTTTTGGTCTCTTGTTTCTCATTTTCCTCTTGACAATACCCCATAGATTCTCTATGGGGTTCAGGTCTGGTGAGTTTGCTGGCCAGTCAAGCACACCAACACCATGGTCATTTAACCAACTTTTGGTGCTTTTGGCAGTGTGGGCAAGTGCCAAATCCTGCTGGAAAATGAAATCAGCATCTTTAAAAAGCTGGTCAGCAGAAGGAAGCATGAAGTGCTCCAAAATTTCTTGGTAAATGGGTGCAGTGACTTTGGTTTTCAAAAAACACAATGGACCAACACCAGCAGATGATATTGCACCCCAAATCATCACAGACTGTGGAAACTTAACACTGGACTTCAAGCAACTTGGGCTATGAGCTTCTCCACCCTTCCTCCAGACTCTAGGACCTTGGTTTCCAAATGAAATACAAAACTTGCTCTCATCTGAAAAGAGGACTTTGGACCACTGGGCAACAGTCCAGTTCTTCTTCTCCTTAGCCCAGGTAAGACGCCTCTGACATTGTCTGTGGTTCAGGAGTGGCTTAACAAGAGGAATACGACAACTGTAGCCAAATTCCTTGACACATCTGTGTGTGGTGGCTCTTGATGCCTTGACCCCAGCCTCAATCCATTCCTTGTGAAGTTCACCCAAATTCTTGAATCGATTTTGCTTGACAATCCTCATAAGGCTGCGGTTCTCTCGGTTGGTTGTGCATCTTTTTCTTCCACACTTTTTCCTTCCACTCAACTTTCTGTTAACATGCTTGGATACAGCACTCTGTGAACAGCCAGCTTCTTTGGCAATGAATGTTTGTGGCTTACCCTCCAAGTGAAGGGTGTCAGTGATTGTCTTCTGGACAAATGTCAGATCAGCAGTCTTCCCCATGATTGTGTAGCCTAGTGAACCAAACTGAGAGACCATTTTGAAGGCTCAAGAAACTTTTGCAGGTGTTTTGAGTTGATTAGCTGATTGGCATGTCACCATATTCTAATTTTTTGAGATAGTGAATTGGTGGGTTTTTGCTAAATGTGAGCCAAAATCATCACAATTAAAAGAACCAAAGACTTAAACTACTTCAGTCTGTGTGCATTGAATTTATTTAATACACAAGTTTCACAATTTGAGTTGAATTACTGAAATAAATGAACTTTTCCACGACATTCTAATTTATTGAGATGCACCTGTATATATATATATATATACACACACATATACATACACACACACAGTTGAAGTCAGAAGTTTACATACATATACATATACAAATACATTTAAAGTCAGTTTTTCACAATTCCTGGCATTTAATCGTAGAAAACATTCCCTGTCTTAGGTCAGTTAGGATCACTACTTCATTTTAAGAATGTGAAATGTCAGAATAATAGTAGAGAGAATTATTTATTTCAGCTTTTATTTCTTTCATCACATTTCCAGTGGATCAGAAGTTTACATACACATTGTTAGTATTTGGTAGCATTGCCTTTAAATTGTTTAACTTGGGTCAAATGTTTTGGGTAGCCTTCCACAAGCTTCTCACAATAAGTTGCTGGAATTTTGGCCCATTCTTCCAGACAGACCTGGTGTAACTGAGTCAGGTTTGTAGGCCTCCTTGCTCGCACATGCTTTTTCAGTTCTGCCCACAAATTTTCTATCGGATTGAAGTCAGGGCTTTGTGATGGTCACTCCAATACCTTTACTTTGTTGTCCTTAAGCCATTTTGCCACAACTTTGGAGGTATGCTTGGGGTCATTGTCCATTTGGAAGACCCATTTGCAACTGAGCTTTAACTTCCTGGCTGATGTCTTGAGATGTTGCTTCAATATATCCACATCATTTTCCTTCCTCATGATGCCATCTATTTTGTGAAGTGCACCAGTCCCTCCTGTAGCAAAGCACCCCCACAACATGATGCTGCCACGCCCATGCTTCACGGCTGGGATGGTGTTCTTCTGCTTGCAAGCCTCACCCTTTTTCCTCCAAACATAACGATGGTCATTATAGCCAAACAGTTACATTTTTGTTTCATCAGACCAGAGGACATTTCTCCACAAAGTAAGATCTTTGTCCCCATGAGCACTTGCAAACTGTAGTCTGGCTTTTTATGGCAGTTTTTGGAGCAGTGGCTTCTTCCTTGCTGAGCAACTGTGGCATAGGGGGGCATGGTCATGCATCTGTCTTCGAGAGAGGGAAAGCAGTAAGGCTCATCACCTGGGCTGTAATTACTCTAACACCTGCCTCTCATTATAGTGATGGCAGAGGGAGACCTGATAAGGCTCACCAGAGTGGCAGAGGAGAGAGAGTGGCCCAGAGCAACACGGATGAGAATAAACACTCAACTGTTTGCTGTCTAGTGACTCCTCCATTGCCCACAAACTTATCCTTATCACAGCAACCTTTCAGGTTATGTCGATATAAGACTCGTTTTACTGTGGATATACAGGTGCATCTCAATAAATTAGAATGTCGTGGAAAAGTTCATTTATTTCAGTAATTCAACTCAAACTGTGAAACTCGTGTATTAAATAAATTCAATGCACACAGACTGAAGTAGTTTAAGTCTTTGGTTCTTTTAATTGTGATGATTTTGGCTCACATTTAATAAAAACCCACCAATTCACTCTCTCAACAAATTAGAATATGGTGACATGCCAATCAGCTAATCGACTCAAAACACCTGCAAAGGTTTCCTGAGCCTTCAAAATGGTCTCTCAGTTTGGTTCACTAGGCTACACAATCATGGGGAAGACTGCTGATCTGACAGTTGTCCAGAAGACAATCATTGACACCCTTCACAAGGAGGGTAAGCCACAAACATTCATTGCCAAAGAAGCTGGCTGTTCACAGAGTGCTGTATCCAAGCATGTTAACAGAAAGTTGAGTGGAAGGAAAAAGTGTGGAAGAAAAAGATGCACAACCAACCGAGAGAACCGCAGCCTTATGGGGATTGGCAAGCAAAACCGATTCAAGAATTTGGGTGAATTCACAAGGAATGGACTGAGGCTGGGGTCAAGGCATCAAGAGCCACCACACACAGACGTGTCAAGGAATTTGGCTACAGTTGTCGTATTCCTCTTGTTAAGCCACTCCTGAACCACAGACAATGTCAGAGGCGTCTTACCTGGGCTAAGGAGAAGAACTGGACTGTTGCCCAGTGGTCCAAAGTCCTCTTTTCAGATGAGAGCAAGTTTTGTATTTCATTTGGAAACCAAGGTCCTAGAGTCTGGAGGAAGGGTGGAGAAGCTCATAGCCCAAGTTGCTTGAAGTCCAGTGTTAAGTTTCCACAGTCTGTGATGATTTGGGGTGCAATGTCATCTGCTGGTGTTGGTCCATTGTGTTTTTTGAAAACCAAAGTCACAGCACCCGTTTACCAAGAAATCTTGGAGCACTTCATGCTTCCTTCTGCTGACCAGCTTTTTAAAGATGCTGATTTCATTTTCCAGCAGGATTTGGCACCTGCCCACACTGCCAAAAGCACCAAAAGTTGGTTAAATGACCATGGTGTTGGTGTGCTTGACTGGCCAGCAAACTCACCAGGAAAATGAGAAACAAGAGACCAAAAAATGCAGATGAGCTGAAGGCCACTGTCAAAGAAACCTGGGCTTCCATACCACCTCAGCAGTGCCACAAACTGATCACCTCCATGCCACACCAAATTGAGGCAGTAATTAAAGCAAAAGGAGCCCCTACCAAG
This sequence comes from Myxocyprinus asiaticus, assembly GCF_019703515.2. Classification (NCBI taxonomy): domain Eukaryota; kingdom Metazoa; phylum Chordata; class Actinopteri; order Cypriniformes; family Catostomidae; genus Myxocyprinus; species Myxocyprinus asiaticus. The sequence continues at coordinate 6,171,972 of NC_059371.1, read as the reverse complement.
TATTGAGTACATATACAGTAAATGAACATACTTTCCAGAAGGCCAACAATTCACTAAAAATGTTTTTTTTATTGGTCTTATGATGTATTCTAATTTTTTGAGATAGTGAATTGGTGGGTTTTTGTTAAATGTGAGCCAAAATCATCACAATTAAAAGAACCAAAGACTTAAACTACTTCAGTCTGTGTGCACTGAATTTATTTAATACACGAGTTTCACAATTTGAGTTGAATTACTGAAAGAAATGAACTTTTCCACGACATTCTAATTTATTGAGATGCACCTGTAGATACTTGTTTCCTCCAGCATCTTCACAAGGTCCTTTGCTGTTGTTCTGGGATTGATATGCACTTCTTGTCTAAATCACTAAGATCAAATTTTTTCCCCCATTCTGATGGTTGATGTGAACATTAACTGAAGCTCCTGACCTGTATCTGCTGGATTTTATGCACTACACTGCTGCCACATGATTGGCTGATTAGTTAATCACATGGAAGATTGTTGGTGCCACATATATACATACATACATACATACATACATACATACATAGATATATATATACACACATACACACACACACTACCGGTCAAAAGTTTTGAAACACTTACTCATTCTTTATTATCAATTTTTTTTTTTTTTTTTTCACATTTAGAATAATAGTAAGTCATCAAAACTATGGAATAACATAAATGGAACTATGGGAATTATGTTGTGACTAAACAAAATCCAAAATAAATCAAAACTGTGTTATATTTTAGCATCTTCAAAGTAGTCACCCTTTGCCTAGAATTTGCAGACATGTACTCTTGACATTTTCTCAACCAACTTCTTGAGGTATCACCCTGGGATGCTTTTTAAACAGTATTGAAGGAGTTCCCATCTATGTTGGGCACTTATTGACTGCTTTTCTTTATTATTTGGTCCAAGTAATAAATTTCAAAAACTTTTTTTTTTCTTTTTATTAAATTTTAGTTTTATAATGAATTAATAAATTAATACGGTGGCACAATTATATTATAATTATATTTAAGGGTTGCGCGGTATACCGGTACTAACGAAATATCGTGATACCAAAAAAAAGTTTAATGGTACAATATCATCATGTTGTTAATTTCGGTACCATATTAAAGTATGCTGCCATTAGCAAAATGTAATGTAATGAGAGAGTTTTGAGATTGAATCAAAGACCATTTGAAAATAATAATAAAAAAGCCTCTATATGGCCAAGTGTGATCATTAAACAGAAGGATGCCATTTAATTAAATAATATACAGTCACATGCGCTGCACGCCACAGTATAAGAGGCACCTCTCTGCCCTGTCATCTCCACACACACACAGACACACACACACACACACACACAGACACACACACAACACACTACTAATGCTTGATTTTCATGCAGTGTGTCCAATCGTATCCATCTGCAGAGTCACAGATCAGTGTGTTTAGTGTATACATGGCTGTGAACTCTCAAATTACTCTGTTGCAGCTTGGAGATTTCAGCTCGTGAGTTGCGGGAAGCTTGATATAATGAACGAACCCTTCACATACAGGAAGAACTTCAAAGATCTTTCAAAATAAAAGTCCCGCTGAAAGGAAAGCTCTATTCAACTGACTGCATGAAACTGAAGACATTAAGACAGAAAAATATTACTAATGTATAAAAGTGTAATATTCAAAGCAGTCACAATAATACTCATAGTAACAATAATATAATATTAAATGGTTATATTATTATTATTATCTGTAAGCAATATCACATAAGCAAGTGTACTGAATATAGGTAATCAGATTGTTTTCATTTATACTGTAAAGCTCTGTTGTGCATCTTTTTTAACCAAAAATAATAATATATACTGTTGAAAAGTATTATATTTTCATTTGATTAAAACTGTACAGTATGTATTTGATTAAACACAATTTGATCATAACATTTAATTAAAACCTTTAATATGGAATCCAGAAAAATTAAAACAGAAAAGGCATAATTTGTATCTGTAAGACTTTATGCAGTTCTTTTTGTCAATAATTTTCTGTGTAATTTCATCAAAAATCAGATTTTTATTTTATTTTATTTGTTGCCTAAGTATCGAGGTAACATCGATACTGAGGTACCAGGGCTGGTATGAATCGGGCATATTCATCTGTGTGAAGGACGCATGAATCAAGCCACATACAAGGTTATCCTGGAAGAAAACTTGCTTCCTTCTGCTCTGACAATGTTCCCCAACTCTGAGGATTGTTTTTTCCAGCAGGACAATACTCCATGCCACACAGCCAGGTCAATCAGTGTGTGGATGGAGGACCACCGGATCAAGACCCTGTCATGGCCAGCCCAATCTCCAGACCTGAACCCCATTGAAAACCTCTGGAATGTGATCAAGATGAAGATGGATGGCCACAACCCATCAAATAAAGCCGAGCTGCTTGAATTTTTGCACCAGGAGTGACATAAAGTCACCCAACAGCAATGTGAAAAACTGGCAGAGCTGGTAGAGACTGGTAGAGCATGAAAGCTGTGATTGAAAATCAGGGTTATTCCACCAAATATTGATTTCTGAACACTTCCTAAGTTAAAACTTTAGTATTGTGTTGTTTAAAAATGAAGATGAACTTATTTTCTTTGCATTATTCGAGGTCTGAAAACACAGCATCTTTTTTTTGTTATTTTGACCAGTTGTCATTTTCTGCAAATAAATGCTCTAAATGACAATATTTTTATTTGGAATTTGGGAGAAATGTTGTCAGTAATTTATAGAATAAAACAAAATGTTAATTTTACTCAAACACATACCTATAAATAGTAAATCCAGAGAAACTGATCATTTTGCAGTGGTCTGTTATTTATTTTTTCCCAGAGCTGTATATGTATATGTGTATGTGTGTGTGTGTGTATATATATATATATATATATATATATATATATACACACACACACACACACACACACACACACACACACACTGTATATGCAGAGAGAGACAAACAGATACATTTTGTGAAGAGAAAGTATAATGACGTTTGGGTCATGTTCAACTTGTATGCAAAGTGCTTTCCACTATTTAACAAACTCACACGTTCTCTTCCAGTCACTCCTTTAAAGATTACTCACCAGAATACTAACAAATACACAGCAGAGCTTACAGTATACTGCTCAAAGAACACACCATCACAAAATCCTTTCAGGCATATACGTCAAATATATTGTGTTGAATGTCATATGAGAATTCAAAGACAGTCAGTCCTCAATCACATTCAAACCAGAAAATAACAAATAAACACACAACACACACACAACTATATAAAAAAATTCAGCTGATCAGACTCAATACCTGATTTGAGTTATATGGATAAGATCATAAACATCAACACAGGCTTAAAGCTGAAACATGTAACTTTTTCTGTGTTAAAATACTTCCTCCTCTCCCAGCATTATATGTAGAGACAACAAGTCATTCATAGGTTCATTTTCTCAAACTCTACGCATTCTCTCTGGCGCTTTGAAAATCCTGTGTTTGTTTTGAGCGGCCTGCTTAGACCTGCCCCAACATTACTCGACCAATGGCGCAAGTTTGGGGTGGGACTATCTCACTGTTTGACCAATGTTAGATGAGAGGTATATTCAGAAAGCTGTTTTGAAAACCAAGTTTATTTTTGCAATTCAGTTTTGTGGCGCTAGTGTCACAGACATTACATACTTTAGCTTTAAGGTAAGTTTGCATAGCCAAACTTTAGACTATCAGTGTAAAGTCTAGTCTACTGTGAAAAAAACCCCTCTGATAGACATGTAAAGTGATCAATCACAGTTCGTTTTGATTGTATGTGCATTTAAAGGCAGTAAAATCTGAAATCATACCACAATAACAGACAAGCATAACAAAAACATATCAAATAATGGCACTGCAGTGTAAAGACAGACAAAACAAAAGAAAAACAAAACAAAAAACTTCTTTCAAAGATTTGAAGGCATTAACCTGGCAAACTTTGGCAAATCCAATGATTATTTCATCCTCAAAAGTGCTCACTCTATCAACCTGATACCTTGTAAGCTCATCTTTTTCTGGAAGACTAATAAAAACCTGGGCACCCTGACCTTGGAGAATTCGGCTGATTCACATAACACCCACACACAAACAACAACAACATAAAATCCAAATACTGCAGCCACTAGACTCAATATTTAGACTTGTGTGTGCGTGCTCCGTTTAACAGTTAGAGTAAGTCTCATTTGTGCTGTTCATTTGTTATATATTCATCTGGAAAGATTTAAAGGTGCACTCCGTAATTCTAATCCAATACACTTTTTGTAGAATTCTGCAAATATCTCCTCACAGTCTGCTAGCTGTCCGTTCTGTGGGTGGTCTGAAAAAAATCTAGTATTTGTTCACAGCCCTGGTTCTGTTAATGGGACAAAAACAAAGTGGAACAGACCGATCCACACAGCACTACTCCAGCCAATCAGCAACAGGGGATGGTTCTTGCGCGTGCACAGGATGTGGGAGCGCAGAGTGAGAGGGAAATTAATTAGAAGAGCGCCAGCAAATCTGTCTGATGCAAACTTTCTAAACTCCAAGGAGGACAAATGGCTGAGAAACAGACCAAGAGTAAAAGGTCAGCCGAATATAAACTAAAAAAGAAGAATTATGATAAGTCGAGGGCTAGGAGGCACATCAACATCGGCGAGGCTTTTCCATGGTGGAGAGACCTCCGAGAGTTAAAAGGCTTGAAGACGGATGCAGAAGTTGCTCTTTTTCTTCTCGATAGGTGGGTAACATAAATTTTGCTGTTTCACAGAACCCATATTTGCTGTTGTTGTGATGTTAGATTTAGTAGCAGGAAAGTTGGGAGTGTCTGGAGCTGGTGTGCGCAAAACCGTCTCGCGTGCATGAATTTGGGGGCAGAGCTTCCAAAGGAGCACTGAAAGAAGGGGCGTGTTTGTTTTGGCAGTTGAGTTCGAATATCAACAGTGTTTCTCAGGAATCGCTGAGTGCACCTTTAACTGAAATCCCTTCAAAACAAGACACACAAACAGACACACACACTCTCTCTCTCCTGGCAGTCTGACCTATTAAACAAGGCAATAAAAGGTTTTCTTGTAAATAAAGTTACATTTACAAAGATCTCCCAGAGCTGTCGTTCAGCATGCTCTAATTTAACTTGACTAACCCACAAACCCAAGAGACCGACAGAGAGATACAGGTTAGACTTGGAGGGGGAAAAAGTGTCATTTTAATGTTGACCTTTTCCTGTTGATTGATGGAAGTCCAACTGACTGTCCAACCACTAACACACACAGACACACACACACACCCACCCACACACACACCCCCACAGAGTGAGTAACGCACCCTGCCATATCACACTTTTACAGGTGAAAGCTGGTTTTCAAACAAGCCCTCTATTTCTTTAAAGTAGTTTAATTTAGCAGATGCTTTTATCCAAAGTGACTAACATTACACCCATTACAGGTTAATTCTCCCTGGAGGAACCTGAGGTTAAGTGTCTTCCTCAAGGACAAAATGTTGATAGTTCAACAACCAATCATTGCTAAATTCAATAATACAAATATATAAAACATTAAAAAATATTAAAACCTTTTGGTTTCCAGCCCTGATTTTTACAGAGAATGCCACTCAGGGTGTAAAATGTAAGTTCTGCCACACTAGATATTTCTTATCAGTAATGATATTGTATTCTGCAGTGAAATTATTTAGCTTCTTTTTTAGATCACTAGCAGCATCATATATGAGATGAGCCAGCCTCCAGTGAAACATCTGTCACAAAAAAGTGAAGGCATGTGTGTCCCATGTGGATTTTGGGAGGAAAAACAAAATTTTGGGCATCTCAGATAAAGTTCTGATGGTCAGTGACATTAAAACCAATCAATTATAACCATGTTGCAGAAGTTATGTTGTAGTTCCTAATAAAGTTACCAGCTAGCAGTCAAATATCTTGTTTTCTTTTCTTGTCAAAGCCAGTTTTTACTTCCATTTGTCAATAATCATGTTGAACCCTGACAACAGACCACCCTGATTCCTCCAATCCTCCATATTCAAAGAATCCAGAAAGAAACTATAAATAAAAAAAATAAAAAATACCTCCTCAAACTTCATCAGCAACTCCTGCAGGCTGAAGTTCAGACCAATCATCGTGATCTGTCTATCTATACAATGCTACATTCCAAAATGCTAAAGATGGAGATAAATCTGGGTATGGATCAGTCTCTGGAGGTCCACACACGCATAATACAGCTTATTGTATCCAGGAACATCTGTGTAAGAGCACACACACTCCACGGCTTCACCATCTGGCAGATCAGAGCAGTTTCTCGGCGTGTGTCTGAGCGTGTGCGCCGTTGTACTGTAGGTTTGTGGTAGTAGCTGCATGCTCCAATGTTCAACGGCCCACTGTGGAGGGTCTTGCTCAAGGGTCAAGCCACTTATATGGGAAGGAAGTGACCTTTTGTGTTGGTTGAAGGTCTGGGTGCTGGAGGTAGAATAGGAGGTAGGATTAAGGGTAGGTTAGGGTAAGGGCTGGGGTCAGGGGAAGTTTAGAGTTTTATCCAAATATCCAACTGTTGATCAGTGATTTGGTGGACAATTCAGCTACTAAACCCTTGCTGGTCCACTCTCTTACAAAGCCCACACACATGTAGTCTCTTACACACACACAGAAGGCGTCTTGTTCTTCCTCTAGGTTCCTGTGACCCTCGGGCAAGCGTTTGTACTCAATTACTCACGTCAAAGAGCCTCTGTGTGGGTTGTGCTGGCGGTCAGGGGAAGAGGAGCACCATGGCTGTCTGACTTGCTTTCTCTTGCAGAAAGCACGCACTCCGAGTCAGCTAACCAAGACGAACAGTGGAGACCTGAACATCTTCAAATCTACATCCAAGATTTGCAGATTAGAACCAGAAACTGATGACTTCATCACACTTCCAGCACAAACCCCAAAGTTCCTCTGCGACCAGAAATTCATTTAGATCTTCACATGTTCCACCAGCACTAGGGGTAGATCCATCCAGATGAAGGTTAAAGATTAGACTTTCCTTCTGGGCTCAAGGATCAGACGGGCAAGCTTGAGGTCCGCACAGTTTCAGAACTTCCCAAAGTTTCCCAGAAACTCTCAGATATGCCACCTTTCCTCTGTAGGTGGTGTCTCCACCTCTTCTCAAACTGTTGGCTCCCAAAGCCAACTTTTCCGCTCTCTTTCCACCCTCTCTCTCTCCTGTCTTTCCCTCCAGTGGCAGCTGTTTATTATTTTATTCAGCATCCTTTGTTTCCCCTCCTCTTTTCCTTCACTCCTCCATCCCACTCCAAACTAACACACACACCCACTTCCTGTAGGGCCCCACCACAAAAGAGAGCATACTGCAGAAAATGAAAAAAAAAGAATGTTTGACAAGAAAGAGAGGGAGGGAAAGATAGAAAGAAGAAAGTCGACTGGAAGGAAAAGTTTTATGAAGTGTCATAACAACTTGTACTGTCTGAGCATCTGTAAAGTCAGTAGCTCAGAGAGAAAGATCCAGTGAGCATATGTATTTTAACAAGATGTCTTTTAAAATATTCAAATCAATAGAAAAGCATCAGACTCTATTTTTATCGTCATACTTGTTATAAACATCCTAAAAAAAGAGCCAATGCACCAACACTCTAAATAAAAACGTCGTAAAAACTTGCTTCTAACATCCAACATGGAACATTTTAGAGACATATTGCAGAATCTGTGACCTACCGCTGCCACATATAAGTTGCAGATATTGCGACTTTTTACAGTAATATGTCTGGCAACTTGTTACAGACAATGTGACATATATTACAGCAATATTGCACCAAAACATATTGTGACACTGCAGATGCTATGACTATGGCAGTGAAATACTGCACATATTGCGGCATTACAGCTACATATTGCAAGTATTGCAATAAAGTATATTACAGTTACATATAGAAGATTCTGTATTGCAACTTATATAGCATGTAGACATATTGCACAGACATACAGAGTGACATATCGCAGATATGACTTACTGCAACATCACATTGCAGATATTGTGACATATTGCAGCATTATATATAGCAATATATTGCACATATCACGGCATTTCAGCAACATATTGCAAATAATCCAACACATTGCAGTGAAGTATTGAGTGACATATTAACAATATTGCAACTTATTGCTGCAACATATTGCAGCTATATGTATAGCAACATGTTACAGACAATGTGACTTATTGCAGCACTATATATAGTGACAAAATGCACATATTATGGTAATGCAGCCACATATTGCAAGTATTTTGACAAACTGCGACTTATTGTGTTGGCATACACACAGTATATGGCAACACGTTGTAGATTTTGCGACATACATACAGTATATAACAACAAATTGCACACATTGTGCTATACTGCAAATACATACTTGTATAGTGATGTATTGCTGAAAATGCAGAGACATGTAATACTGCAGGTATTATGACTTATTGCAGCAACATTTAAACTGATATATTGCAGGTATTCTGTCCGAACAAACTCATCAAATATACGTCTACATGATGTACATTATTGCAGGTACTGCGACAAATTGCAGTGACTTATTGCCCATTCCATTTTTCAAGACAGTTTTTCTGTCTGCATATGCGCCTTGAGTTGACTGTCCTAAAGAGGATCACAAAGCAGTCGTAGTGCGCATGCGTTGAACACGTCCGTGTGGGCTTGTGGTCAAAAGAGTATACTTTGAAAGTCTAGAGTGCTCGACTGTGCACGAGACGTAACGGCACGTGGCAAAACAACGTTTCTTGCAACTAGACCCTGATCACCATTAAGTCTTGAATCATGAAAACACTCATCAAATTTCCCGTCACGCTTCATTGCCGTCGGGTTCACATCTTCCACAATAGTCTCTTTTTTCAATCACCAATATCTCACTTTGCTATTAGATATCACCCCCAATTTATTTCTCTACGGAGCTCAGGGTACAACAGCCTCATTCAGTCCCTGTGTGTGTGTTCTGCTTTATGCCTCCTTAGAAATTCATAACGTACATATGGCCTCTTTCTCAACATGTCTAAATACATAAAAGTCAGCGTGTCCATGTGTTCCGAACTTACAAATAAAAGACCAGCCTAAAAAAAAAAAAAGCAGTAGGAAAGGCAGAAGACAATTCTGAATATTCATGAGTGATCCCTTTGAAGTGCCTTTCTTTCATTAGCACGCTTTACATAATGAATATCCAGCATGGCATGTTGAAGTCGCGCTGTGTGTGTGTGTGTGTGTGTGTGTGTGTGTGTACGCACGTCTAAACAAACCCTGCTGGATTACAATCAGATCAGGATATGAATATGTGTAACACATAATAGTTCACGAGTTAATACATGAGAAGGTTTATTTACGCAAACAAAAGTAATGCGGTTGATTACGCCAACCGAGAATCAGATCACAGCAGTAATAAACACACACTGAAATATTAGCGCTCAGCAGGGCTCAAGACGCAGGGCGTAGAATAATACACTGAACGGATTTGGGGGGAAAAAAAGAGGGTGAAAGGAGAGGACTTCCCATAAAAAGATAGAGTCTGTAAGTTCCGACAAGTCAAATGTTTATGATAATATCCGTTAAAACGGAAGTGAAGAGCATGTCTCCACCGAACACGCAAGCAAACACACACACACACACACACTTTGATTTTGTGAGCTATAATGGACCAGAATTCTTTACAGGTACTTCTGACAAACATCTGAGTCCAGACCACATCTGCAACTAACTGATAATAGTGTGTGTGTGTGTGTGTGTGTATGTGTGTGTGTACTTGGAGTGAAATTCTGGATGTTGATCAATGGAACTGTACACAGTTATGGTGCCTTTAAGGACACACAAATAAGGGAATGTTCTTTATTGAAAACAGCTACATGGAACACAACAAAATTAAAAATTAAAAATAAGTTTGCTGGTTAAAACTCCCAGATATCATTGCTTATACAAACATATCAAAACATTCATGGCTTATCCACACATAAATATTCCATATTTGCGTCATGACATCATGTCCATAAATATAGGAAAGAAGAGCCGGCTGTCATGTGTTCCGGCTGAGGACACTGTTCAGTTCAGTCACAGTCACACAGTTTAGGATGGCATCGCTGCAGTCTGGATGGATGTTTATCTGTTATCCGTTTGGCGAAGTTGTTTACCTGCTATAATGCTTGGAATTGGATACAGTATGTTGTCTGGTGGGGTAATGCTTTTATGAATCAAACATTACCCGTGTATTTACCGATAGCGATCCGTTGTCAGGGAAAGTTACTGTACATGTTTACTAATACCTATGACTTCTAAAATGGACTTCTTGTACATATTATTATCATGTTTAATAAAGTATATTTTATCCCCATTATTGCTCGTTTTATGTGTTTAGTTTACAGTGTTATTAGGCCTACAGTTTCACTTGCTTTATCAACTGCCGTGTTCATTTTTTCAGTTTTTCATTTTAGTCACAGTTTTAGTCTTTTGACGAAAATGTCCTTTAAAAACAGTCAATATTTCATCATGTCATATTGTTTTTTTTTCTCTCCCATTTTCTCCCCAATTTGGAATGCCCAATTCCCAATGCGCTCCAAGTCCTCATGTGGCGTAGTGACTCGCCTCAATCCGGGTGGCGGAGGACGAATCTCAGTTGCCTCCGAGTCTGAGACCGTCAATCCGCGCATCTTATCACATGGCTTGTTGAGCGCATTACAGCAGAGACATAGCGCATGTGGAGGCTTCACGCTATTTTCTGTGGCACCCATGCACAACTCACCACGCGCCCCACCGAGAGCGAGAACCACATTATAGTGACCACGAGGAGGTTACTCCATGTGACCCTAACCTCCCTAGCAACCGGGCCAATTTGGTTGCTTAGGAGACCTGGCTGGAATGTCATTTTAATTCATTTTAGTCAGTTTTACTCTGACAAAAATGACAAAATTTTAGTAAATGAAAATAATATCTTTTAATTGATGATGTGCAAAATGGACAAAAAAAAAAAAAAAGTGTCAAACTGTAACAGCCCAAACTTTGATCAAATATTCAAACATTTAAAAGAAAAAAAAAATGTATAAACATTTTCTAATGTAAAACTGTCAAACATACAGTATAAACAGGCCTCCTGAAATAATAATGTATAGATGGAAGTATTAGCTACTTTTAAAAAGTTAGCCTACTGTACTCTGAATTCTTCATGCTTTAGAGACTTATTAATTTTATGTGAAAGGATACATTGCGTGTAGCGTGTTTCTTATGGAAACCGCATATTCACAATGCATGACCAATGACCAAATGACCAAAACGGAAATTGCGGCCACCCCTGGCACCCCCTAGCTCCACCCCTGCAACAATACGCTTTAATAAAATCATTTAATTCATCATTTAAATTAAAATCATTTAATCGTCATGATATGCACCTTTTTTGTCTTGTCTTCATTATCGTTGGCGAAATACAAAAACCTTTTGTCAACTAATGTTTTCGTCAGTGATTTAGTTGACGAGATTAATTAAGTCAAAATAATGAAGTCTTACATTGAACTCGTATCAGCAATATCACGAGTTTCACCTCTTGGTGAATACATGGATAATACAATACAAATATTAATAGTTGATAAAACAATTGAATAATCATATTAAAATATACTTGTAACTGGTGGTGTTTCATGAGAGTCCCCTGTTCTCTATGTAAAAGCGCTTTGAGTGTAGTGTCAGAAAAGTGTACAATACATTCATTCAAAATAAGTAAATAAGAGTGTTGTTTATCTTCATAAAAGCATGTAATATTTCATTTTTAAATGTTTAATCGTATAACATAATAATATCAACATGAAAATAGCATGTTATGACTCCGGCATGTCATGATCACACAGGTGATGTCCAGGTAAGCATGAGATTCATCCACCAGTAGTAGTCAGAAGTAGTGTCGAAACAACGGACGTAAAATGTTCTTCCGTAAATTGCTTGCAGTTTTTAATTTCAACCACAGATGTCGCTAGAGAGCACAAAGTTATGTAGTGCAGCTTTAAAAGAAGTGCAGTACCGTAAACAACCTCTAATAACCTTCAACCTGACAAATGAACATGTTTGTGCAAACCAGGACTGCAGTAACTGTTAGTTTGGTAATCTAGTATTGGACATCAATGCCATGTATCACAAAAAAAGCTGAACAAATTCTGGATTCCAGGATTGGGTTTAGTTTGACAAAAAAACTCACCAAATCCAGTCAGGCTTCATTGGGGTTAAGTGGTATCAAGACGGTTGTTACCAAGTTTCTCTATCAATTTAGAGTTTGATCCCGAGGTTATGATTAACTCACGTGCGCGTTCACATGAATGAAGCAAACAGCCAATAGCAAGTGAGACAGCACGAGTCACATCTCACGAGAGAGTCAGCGGGATTTACTTCTCCGCTGAAGATGTTTATGAAAATTATGAGGACGTAAAAAAAATATGATCAAATCACATTTACACAACACGAATGCTGACTATGAAATCATGAATAATTATAATATTCACACTGCACAGAGGATCACTAGCAAATGATAAATAATTGAAAGGCAGTTACACAGCAAGAAGAAACATTGCTGCTGCTGCTGCTGCTAGAGCACGGAAATATCTGACTGTGATGAAAATATTCAAATAGATCATACATTGATGTGAAAGTAACTTTATATAGGTCCACAACAAGAACATTCAGGCTTGTAATTTATAAGTGAAATACATAATGTTCATGACATCTCTGCCAGCGAATCCTAATAAAAAGGGGTTTGGGTGGCATCCACATTGTTCTGATATATCTACAGTATATTGTGGAGTGATTACGTTTTTATATTTGAAAGTAATTCGATCATTATTGATATTGTATTAATATCTTGAAATGATATAATTATTTTAGGTTTATTTTTTCATACATATTTTATGGCCAGTGTGGGAAAATGATTGGGAAAAATTAAAGTGTCTTTAAACAAATGCAAGACTGCCAAAAGTATATATTTTTTGCTATAAATAATGATCATAAATAGCTTATTTTGTAAATTTCTAAAATTGTCTGGTTGACGTGCACTTTAAATTGGAGTGAGAGATACTGGGGGGAGTGACTGTCACTTTGCTCACAGCTGATTGGGCCAGAATCTGGATGATCTGGAACATAACCTGCCCCGGAGCAGGTTAGCCGATCAGCATATGTTACCATGGCGAGGAACCCCGTTGAAAGCCTATCCACTTTACTGGTACCACAAATTCAGAGTTTGTTAAAACCAAGTTTAAACTAAGTTAAAACTGCTTTGTGACATAGGCCACAAGTGGTGACCTCTCTCAGTAACAATATTGTATTTCATTCAAAAGTGCCAGATAAACTTGTACCAAAATATAGTTTGACTGGACACAGCCTTTGACATCAACAACAAAAGATATTGGAAGTGTTTGTGTTAAAAGTCGTCCCTTTTAACAGTCATTAAGCCTATTTATTTTGCTATCCTAACTATGCATGATTCAATGGTTAGTTGCATTTTAATATTTGTATTAGGCACCGTCTTTCCCTATGCGAACAGACCTGCAACTAATTTTGGGTCAAAACCCCCAAGTTGAGAACCACTTTTCTAGCAATGATTCTGTCAATCAATCAATCAATATTTTTATGCTTGGCAACAAAAGGTTCATTTGTTATTTTCTGTTTGAATAATGCATTTTTCTTTTCTCATTTCTTTGTAGAGCATCCTGAAGGTGAAGAAAAAGCATGCATACAGTACAAATCTGAAAAGTCCTTCGGTTTTTAAACTACTATTCTTGCTTGTTCCTCGTGCCAGTTTGTCTGAAGAAAAATCTTTTATATGGTATACAGCAATCCAAAGAATTCATCATAACTGAAAAGACCTTCCAGCTTTATAATGCGCCTCTAAGTACTTCTGTCTCACTCTACACATCATAAATACCTATTGCAGACACCATGTTTTAGAAAACAATTGAAACTAAACTATTTAAACGATCATTGTAGTGCATGTAAGACAGCACCGCACTGATGTTCCTCATTCTAGATAGGTCTTTTTGTAAACTCGAAGGAGAAAATGTCTGCAATAAATTTAGCCAGAACTGCTTAACATAGAGACATCGTTTAAACTTAGTTTTGTTTATAATATCAGGTGTGCAATACTGTTGATTAGAGCATGAAAATCTCCCATTGACCATACACAATCTAATTGTCAGTGTTGTAACATTTGCAAATTGAATGGTAACTGGTCTTCTTATATCTTCTTGCATACTGAATTGTGATGAGTCTTGCGTATATTTACCATTATAATATTGCATGCATTTAATAGGTGTGGGAGAGAAACAGATCCAAATTTAAGTGCTTTTTTTTTTTTTTTACTATAAATCTCCACTTTCACAACTGAAAATGAAAGTTAAAGTGTCAGTTTAGAGTAAAAAAGGACTTAAATTTGTTTCTGTTTCTTACCCACACCTTTTATATCGCTTCTGAAGAGATGATTTAACCACTGGAGTCTTGTGGATTACTTTCATGTTTCCTTTTTGTAATTTTTGGAGTTTCAAATTTCTGGTCACCATTCATTTGAATAGTACAGACATACAGAGTTGAAATATTCTTTTAAAAATCTTTGTTTCTGTTCTGCAGAAGAAAAAGTCATACACATTTGGGATGGCATGAGGGTGAGTAAATGATGTGAGATTTTTCATTTTTGGGTGAACTATTCCTTTAAAGTACATCAGAAACAATTAACCAGGCAAAGCAAACACTGTTCCCACAGGTTCTTATAATATTAGCTGGGCGATAGCCGTAGCTTATCACACAGTATGTGTGTTACTTCTTTTGTATGAAATGTTGTGCTTGAAAAGTGTGCTTGTGCTTCCTTTCTTCAACACATAATCCATTTGCTTTGATATTTGTTATTTATTGCACTGGCTTTATATGTATAAACAGTATATTTAAATGTGGCTTTAATGACCAAGTATTTAAGGGGCCACTAGAGCTTCTCTAATAGGGTTTGTGTTGTGAGAAAACCTGACTTCTGAATGTTGTTGCTTATGTGCTCAACTACCATTTACATTTTACTGTGGAATGTTCCTAAACTTTGGATAAGTTAGTGTTTATTTCTGGAAGCAATGTTTTCCGTTGCATCATTCCAAGGATGAATATTGTAATCAATAATATTTCGCAATCACACAACTTGAGGTGCTGTTTAATATTAACACATTCATGTATGCTACCGATCAAAAGTTTGAAAACACGACTGAATTTACTGTATGCTGTAAATTATTTTGATCCTTTTGTACACAGATATACTGTAAATTGTGCCTATATATACATTTATTTACCAAACCTAAAACTTTGATTATGTACTTATTTTTTTTATAAATAAATGGATGTGTTGGAGCAGATAATGAATGATAAGAAGCCAGCAAGTGTCCAGAATATATAGGAACTCCTTCAATATCATTTAAAGAAGCATCTCAGGATCCAACACATGAAGTTTGTTGAGAGAATGACCAGAGCGTGCAGAGCTGTAATACAGACAGCGTGACTACTTTGAAGCTTTTTTTTTTCTTTAAGTTTTGATGACTATACTACAATTCAGAAATGCAAAACAATAATAATAATAATAAAAAGTAATAATAATAAAGTAGGCGTGTCCAAACTTTTGACTCTGGTACTCTTTGTGCACATACACATTTTTTTGTCAGATTTACAGACATTTGTTTCTCTGGCAGTGAGTCTAAAAGAACATCTGTTTTTTCTGCGGTCTTCCCTCTCTGATTTCCAAACCTCTGGATTCCCTCATTCTGCAGGTCTGATGATTTCTGGGCCTCTATCATCCTGCCATCATAACGGTGCATTCCTCAGTAATAGCTCACCCCTCCCTGCAGTAGAGGCTTATCAGCCCAATGTGACTTCCTCTTTAACTCTCAACGTACACACACACACACACAAACACACACACCCGCTCAATCCACATAAAACACATGCTACTGTCTGTGACAACAATCAATTGATGTTAAATCAACTAATGTTTGCCGTCACGGTTATGCCACTTCATTAAATTATTTATACTGAGAGGAAGCGAGTAACCATTTACCATGGTAAACAAGTATCACCAAAATGCCTTCGTTACAACACTTATTGTTACTACTGTAAAATCCAGGGTTCCCACACTTTTTAACCAATACATTTCCATGATTTTTCCAGTCGCCCGTAATTATAGGATATACATTTTTAATAACCTTTTCATTGTGATCACACTCACAAAAAACAATTTCCAACTGATTTCACACTTTAGAGCTGAGTGTAAAATATATTTTTAACTCCAGCTGGTCTGGTATAAATTGGCTATATTGAGTGTGAATGTTGTCCATTCCAAAACTTGTTCAAAACTGGTTCCGGTTCCGGTGCCGGTGGTTTCAGTAGTCGGTACTGATCACGGTTCTCGATACCAATTTCGATACCACAGCAAAAATGTGCACCAAAAGCTCAACAACTTTCCTTCAGGTGTAAGGACTGGGCCTAGAAGATCCTGAGCAAAACATCATGTCTAAATCAAACTTCTGGGCGGATTCTGTCTGGAGTCACAAGAGTGAGGTCTCAGAATCAGGGTTGAGTCAGTCTGCTAACTACATTCATAATATGTCCAGAGAGAAGCACGTTTCATACTTTCCTGATCTTCACAAACACAGCAAATCCACCAGCAGGCCTCGTTTCAAACCTAAAGCAGGTGTTGTGGGAAAAGAGGCTTTTCCAAAACATTCCATAGAAAGTTTCCATGGGAACATTTGCACCCATACTTTTCCACATAAACAAATGATTATGCTGTAAAACAGGAGACATGCTCTGGAACATACTTAGGAGTTTTGCTGCTTGATCAGTTAAGTTAATTAAAATGAGTAAATTCAACAAGTCTTGAACATTTTGTACTAATTTGCATCTAGTAGGCATAACTAAATGAACTGAAGTTCAAATAACAAGACCAGAATGAACCAGTTCGTACTTTTAAAAGCTTCATTGAATTATGTCAATTTTTTTCCCCTCAATTTAACATCACTTTAGATGATTAAATCAACTGCTATCCTCTAAGAACACTGAAAACTGTCCTGATCACTGTATTAGAAGAAAAACACGGTAGCTATTGTAAAGATTAAAAAAACAAAAACAAAAAAAACATACAAGCTCTCGTGGGAGCACATGGGTGACGCACTGCTTGTTTCTATAGCCAATCAGAAGAAACAGAGTGTTTCCACGACGACCAGAAGAGCATTTAAGATTCTTTCTCTTTCAAAGGGGAAAAGGGCGGAGATAAGAGAAAAAACTGTACGCCAACACCTCCTAGATATCACAGACAGAGAGAGAGAGAGAGAGAGAGAGAGAGAGTTTGACAGGAGGTGAGGAGGACGGTCAAATCAAACTAGAGCGGCTAAATTTGGGCTTGGAGATCAAGTTGATCAAACAGACTGATGGAAACTGCCGCGAAACACAATCACTGGTTCTCTGCACTCATTCATAGCCAGCCAAACTCATTCCCCACGTCTCAGTGTGTGAGTGCTCAGCTGCAGTGTTATGCATTAGTAAGTGCTGATGTATGATTTCTGCCCTCAGACACATTCATCGTAGCAAACCTGCTGTTAAACTTGCTTAATATCATCATTTAGATGAGCTTGAGAGAGAATCTTTTTTTTTTTTTTCAAAAAATTAAAAATGAAACTTTGTTCATTTTTAACATTTCTGAATTAGAGAGATATAATTATAAATATATAGAGAGAGATGTTATCAATAGTGCTGAACTTCAGCATGTTACTCTGGAATCTCTGGATTGCTTTATACCAATTGCGAATCACACTGCAGTTGACAAGGACTGTACCACAGACCATGGAACTCTGATGTCAAATGGACTATAGGGAACTATCTTAAGCGCAGTCCTACGTGATTCACCATACACGCAAAGTCAGTGGGCATGGTCATGAAGTTTTGGTATATTCATGCAAGTAAAGACTTTCATGCTAAGTCTAAAAGCAAGTGGGTTTTTATGTTCTGCTTAAATTCCAATGTTTCGAACACTCCCAGATGCACGCTGCCCAGGCACTAAGATCTAGAGCTCACATAGTAAACTGATAAGTTGTAATGCATGGTCATAGTGTGTTACATTGTGCCTAATGCAGGTATGACAATAGAGCCTCTAGTGCAGGGCTACTCAACTTTGGAAAGAAGAGGGGGTGGAAAGCAAGATCCCTTTAGCCTCGAGGGCCACACTCTTTTTATTATTATTATTATTATTTTAATGAATGTTTTATGTTAATGAGGCGAGTAGACGATGCTAAATATGCTATTTAATACACCATGGACATGTAATTAACATAAAACAAATAAATACATGTAAAAAATTTAAAAAAATAAATAAAAATAAATGAAATATAGCTTATTTCTTGTAGAAGTGTGGTTCTTTGAAAAATGAAAACTGTGATACACACAGTATTATTATAATGATGAATAATGAATATTTTTAATGCATTTGTTCTTATTTAATGTTAATTTACACATATTGTTCATTGTTTGTTAATGTTAGTTGACCCACTTTATATTAGGTGCCCTTAAATACTATGTACTTAACCATCTGATACAATGTACTTATTATGTACATACATGTTGTTGAATTGTAATTACATTTAACCCTTCTGCGACCTTCGAGACTTTTTTGTCTTTATCATATTAGTTTTTTTGATCATTTTGGCTGTTAATGACAATGGCATAAATTTTACCAAAGGTGTGTATTTTTGGGGGAATTTTTATATTTCAATCTCAGTTCCTATTACTGTACACAAAATAGTTACACTCAGGACCTTCAGGACAAAAATGTCCCCATTGAAACCCATTAAAACTACAATATTTGATCCCAGTGCCATTAAAGCATCAAATCATGAATTCTATGATATTATGCTTTCATTCCAAAGCCCTGGCTTCAAAATATATTTATTTTTATATTTTCCAATAGATGGCGCCATTTTTCTCATATTTAGCCTATGGAGCAAATACATGCTTTTTTCCTATTTTCGGTTTGCTGTATTTTATTTATTTATTTTTCATAAAAAAACAACAGTGTCATTATATAAACAACCTGGCATTTAAAGGGTTAAAATCCTGAACATGAATTAATATTTGGTAGTTCTGATCAGGACTGATGTTGGTTAAAAAATTAACTCATTGAAAGTGGAAAATAATATTAATATATAATATTATTATGGCAGTTTTTTGACAGACATTTTTGTCTTTGAAGGACCTCCAAGTAACTTTTTTTTATTGATGCACAAGGGTTAATTTAATGACATTTGTAGTTACACTGTTAAATCTAACCCCTAACCCTTCCCTTACTCCTAAACCTACCTGTGGGAATTTTGCAGAACAACATGTAGTTACACAGTAAATACATAGTTTTATATGTATTTAAAGGTGTCATGAATTGGATTTTTATTTTATTTTATAATGTTCCTTGAGGTCCACTTATAATGTTAGTGTGATAATTTAGGAATAATTGGTCATTTTCTATCCAGTTTTTGGGGCGTGTGTTCTTAAAGACTTCAGTGTAAACGCCCACTGCTGTGATTGGGTAACATCTTTGCATGTGAATAAGTGTAAACACACCTGCCATTACACACGTGTGGGGTTGTTTTGAAAACTTTGGATGGTTAAAAAAAATGACAACCGGAGGAATTCATCCATACATGTTTGAGCCAGAGTCTGATCCCGAATTAACCCCCTCCACAAACACCACGGATACTGCAGTCTGTGACAGCGTGGTAAGTAGTCACTGTAATTTACTTGTCTATTTGTGTAATAGGTATTACTTTTATTCTTGTTTAAACCAAGACGTGACACAACGGTGTGTATCTTGTTACATAGTTGGGGCATTTTCCAACGGTGAAACATTTCTGTGTTTTACAAATGCTGAGTAATGCGACAAACGCATATGTTGTTCATTCCAATGAGTCATGTTTTCTTTAAAAAGGATTGTCTAAATATATTGATATCAATACTCTTTAGGTGCATCTGTGGCAGTTGTGCCATCATGCCAACAGAACAAGAAAATATATGCTGCTTAGAGATCCCTGTGCATTAAAACTAATACACAAGCATCTAAAATCACTAGGATCAAATCAAATACCCAGTACACTTATAACAGTCTGTAACATACGAAGAAAAACAATTAACATGGATACTCACACTTGTTTGTTGCGACATCACTGTCGGGTCCAATATAGTTGGCACTGTATCAACTTTTAATTAGAGTCTCTCTGCAAAGCCTGCTTCAAACTGTCTTGTTTGTGAAAGAATCATCGGTAAAATGAAGTGAACAAACAAACGCTGTCTTAACGATGCGATCCGGGACTTCATTAAAAATAAATGTTAGCCACTCTTTCCTAATGTTAAGATCATTAGAAATCAAATGCAAAGAGTTTATTTTTCCACAACCTGGCACTGCACAACATCTTGACATCTTCATGGCCATTGTGACACCTCCTGTTGCTCCAAAAATAATCTCACCGCTCAACTCTAACCGCAAGACCCATGGGTGGGCCTAAGCAGTGTCAACGATAAAGTAGGCGTTGATCTGTTTATGCAGAGGCTGGCCTGTGCTGATGTAATACCTCACTATGACGTATTAGTGAGGAGGAAGTAGAGAACAAGCCATTTTGGCACCTTGGTTTCAATAAAGCCTTTTTTTGGACTAACAAAAGTTTTCGGTTCTGAAATTTACAGTATGTTTTTATAGTGCTATGAACTCTTATATGTCAAGATATCATGGCAAGTTTGATTTTCCAATTCATGACCCCTTTAATGTTAGTACATAGTAGTTAAGGCCACTTAATATAAAGTGTGACCATGTTAGTTCTTAATGATGTTAAATTACTCATTTAATCTTACTTTAATATAAAACTGTATTAGTATGTGTAGAGATTAACAAACCAAGATTACAAATGCTGTTAAAGTATTGTTCATCATTTCATTGTTCATTGTGTAATGTTAATGGATACACAACCTTATTTCAATGTGTTAGCAATACATTTAATGAAAAGCATTCAAACAATGCCTCCATGGATAGACTACCTAAACAAATTATTATCGTGCACTTTTTCTAAAGACTCCTAAACTGACTTTTGTTCACTGAATTGTAAACGCCTGTCCTCTTTGTTCTCCTTCTCCGACTCATCTCGTCTACATTGGTGATTGAAATCTCAGTACAAAAGGAAGGATTTATTTTTTATTTTTGTAAATATCACTCCATGCTGCGATAATCTGGTATCATTATCAAGCCCAATTAAAAGTTTCGTTTCTTTTTCTTTCTACCATCAATGATGATTCTGAGAAAACGAGCCCGCAGCCTATTGTTGCTATAGTAACAAAAGCAACTTCCACGAGCGCCTGATTGACAGGAAAAACTCACTCTTTCATTTCAGTTAATTTTGTGTTTATTTTTCGAAACAGCATGCTTCATACATTTGGATCAACAGCATTAAGTTAAAGAGGGTAAACTTCATCATTCAACTGATCTGTGTGTAAGCATTTAGACACTTACTTTGCTGCGTTCTGTCCATGCGCTGAATGAACGCTTGTCCTTGAATGAGCAGGTTTTCCACGCATTTACTTGAACCGCTCGCGCAATGTCAATGGAATGACCAATTTTAGAGGTGGCCCAGATTAGTCAAGACTAGTGGATTTGTGATTTATAATCAATTTATTATCGAATGCCAAATTCTGAAATAACTTGTCTGGCAATAATATAAAATAATAATTAATAAGTAAATAAAGAAATAAAAACAAGTGAGGCAGAGGGTCAAATCAGTCAACAGGCCTCCGTGATTTCCCCCGCCGCTCCCAATGGCCAGTCTGGGCCTGCACACACACACACACACACACACACACACACCTATATATACTGTACTGAGGGATCCAGAGAAGGGGATTGGGTAATTTGGACTTGTTTATGGGAAAGTGGGGCAAATATTTGGCATTTTTGGAGGGCTCTCGGGGAGGGACAGTGGAGAGAGAGATATAGAGGTTGTGTGTGTGCTTTATTATATTTTATTTTTTAATATTTGTTTTTGTGTCTATAATTATGTGGGACCACTGGGATGTTCTTATGGGTAGGGTTGGGGATGGGGGGGTCTAGTAATAGAGGGGGTAAAGTATTGATACTGTTTGTATATGTTCTTGCTTTTATGTGTTAATATAGGAATTAATAATAATAAAAAAAAAAATGTTCATAAAATATATAAAGCTAAATTTGAGGGAAAAAAAAATATTTGGATTTTTATTATTAAAAAAAAATAGGTTTGAAAATGTATGCATTTTTAATTTGAATTGGTGGGAGACTCAGTGAATATAAGGCAGAGAGATAGCTGCTTATGTATAAGAGAGAAATCTTAATGAACCTAATTAAATGTTAAGGCTGAACTGTGGAATCTGGGCATCCTAACGAAGCTGACGAGACAGCCCAAATGAACTTAATGAGCAAACAACAGCTGCTCTCATCTGGACCAGCGAGATGTGGGCAAGCATTCACACTGGGCATGTGTACAGTAAAAAGGACTACTAATGGTCAGTACATCACAAATACTTATAATTCACTTCACTCTGATTTATTGTGTAATATGGCATATTTTACTACACATTACAATCTCCAGCAAGAGAGACAGAGAGAACAGATGGGAAAAGTTCATCTTATTTCAGAAGCAAACAGCTTTGACCAAAACATCCACTTTATCATATGACAGCTGGTTGCTGGGAAGCGGTCGTCATGACACCAGAGACATCAGCTGTACTGGAACACAAGGTTAGTTTTTTTTTTTTCTCGATCACCTCTCGTTCAGTGGTCAGCAATCCTCCCTTAAATACAGTTACACTCCATCCATATTGAGGGAATGCATGCTCTATCCATCTATCTGTCTCTATTGTGTCCGCTATCTCTCCATCTGTCAGCTCTATTAGACAGTAAATGGACTAACTGTACTTTATGTAGCTGATCTACTTTTACCTCCAAATGCATTAAAAATCAATGACACACACATGACTGCAAAGAAAGCATACAGCGTACTGTTTCAGTAACATTTGCATGTCTCTGTGTGTTAAACTCAATGCAAAAATACTGCACACCTGTTAATGCTGTTTACAACAGCACATAACATCCACCAACACAAGTTTATATGTATGATTGGGAAGTATGACAGTATTGTTATGGCTCCGGTGAGTTTGTCGGTTTGTGTTTTGTTATTCTCTCTCCCTCATGTTTCGCAGGTGCTGCAGGCATGCATGATCAGTGTTTCAATGGGAATATTGATTGTTCCCAGGAAAACGCTGATCATGCCACTAATTTGCATGCTAGCAGCACCTGGTTCTCCACTGATTCACTCCCTACTTAATCCCTTTGTGTTCTCGGTATCTTTGATAGATTGTTGTTTGGTGTGAAGTAACTCACTCTCTCTGCCTAGTTAGTCCTGTCTCGTGTATCTGTTTGGTTGCCCATCTCTGCCTGCGTGTCAGGAGTGTGGTTGCCTTCCAGTTTGCTGTAAGCTTGTTCTCTGCACTCACAAATCTTCAACGGAGGATTCCTCGTCTGTGCCCATGTGTCGGGAGAGTGATTGCCTTCCAGTCTGCTGTGTACTGTTCTCTGCACCTCACTATGCTTCAACGGAGGATTCCTATGAATATTCTCCTGACTTCCATGACGCACACACTCTCCTACGAACACACTATTCATGGATTCGCCCATTGCGTGGCCACGGCGCACACGCATCCACGAACTTCTCCCCGCTACTGCAGCCGGTGCTGGGATCCTCAGTCTTCGCCGGCACAGTTGAAGTGAATATTTATTGTTAATAAATCCTTTGAACTGTTCCTCTGCTCTTGGGTCTCTTTGTCTCGCTCTCACTGTCCTGACAGGTGTATACCATGCAAAATAATTATTCCGTTTTTTTTTGTTTTTTTTTTTAAATACATAAGGCCCTTATATGGGTGTGTTTATATATAAAGTACTGTGCAAAAAATGCTGCATAGTGAGGATGTTCAAAAATAATGCCACAAATAGTTTTCATTTATCAATTAACTTCATATCAGCATTCCTACTCTTTTCAAGGCACAATTTTCCAGGACATTTTATGCACCAATCAAATGTCACATTTAAGCAAAAGCACATGCGTCCATTTAAATCGAGCTTTTATTTTGGCATTTCTGTGTTTTTTTGATGGTAGTTTCTCACCTCCAGACAAGCAGTTTGATCCATGGCCCAGTGTGATTATTAATCCCTGTAAAGTTGTGATTTAATTAAATAAATACACAGTCTGTATGTGCTGCACACTTCAGAGTGCTCTCTGTCATTTCACACACAAAAGAGTGCACGTGATGATCATGATGATGTGTTTTCATTGTATGAGTGCCTGGCTCTGCATGATGAGTAATTGTACATTCAAACATTCATTTTCGTCCAAATATGTCATATTCCATGACATTCTGCGTTTTATTGCTAATGCCATTTTTATGACTAGATTCCGTGTTTTCAGCATACTACATTTGGTAACCGCGGTATAAGCTGACTCTGATCGTTGAATCATTGAAAATGAATTAACATCCCGAGGTATTAAGGCAGAATCATTACGCTACCAACCCAGTGTGAATTAATTAATAATGACTGTCTGTCATCGTTGTCTAAAGTTTATAACTCACAGGGATGCAAACTCATGAGGGGTTGAGACAATCACTGATCCACGAACATGTTTTCTGGTGTTATGTTTTTAAAGAATAAGCTAAAAGCACCAACTTAATCTATTTTAATGATTTGAATATAGAAAATTATCTGCACAATTGTGCAGAATTAGCTGCAAATACAAAGGGTATTTTGGTGTGACTTGCTTTCGTTTCACAAAATTGTTCAGTTTCATTAATTGATTAGTTTGGTGAGCACTTCTGGAGATGCCACTAGGTCTTATGTGCTATGAGTGAGTCACCGAATCGTTCTGAGATGTTCACGACCAAAATCTGCCAAAAGACTTTATAGTATTTAAGCATTATAATAGCAAAGCAGATCTATAATTTCCAATCAGTTTATGAACTGCCGAGCATGTCAAATCTACTGACTTCAGTAGAATGTTTAAGCATTATAGGAACAAAGAAGATCAACTGTATCATTTTACTACAGCATTTAAACTGATGAGCTTGACTTTTATCAGAAAAGACAACAATAATAGCCTAATAAAAATAATTTTGAGTTTCAATAATGTCCTTTCCTCATTGTAAAGCGCCTTTAACATGTGTTGAGTCGAGGCGTCAATGCTCCATTCAACGCCAACATCAAGCGGTGCTTTGCCCTCCAAAAGACAAGAGCTGCAGAAAGAGTCATGAATGGGCCGCAATACGTTGGCGCATCCGTCATATTGGAACGGTCAAGAGCCATCCGTCAACACATGAAAGTAAATTGACAGATACGGTCTGTAACAGTCAGGAGTCTTTTCCAGCTAACTTTGAGATTATCTGATTTTCCATAAACATTGGGCAATATTTTAGATGATATAAATATTCCTGACTTCAATTCTAAAACAGCTTTTTATTTTTTTTGTAGCAAACTGTAAATAACATCCTCTTCATATGAATATATCATTGCAAACATACTGAAAATTAGCACCTAGTCTGTAATTTTATTACATGATGAACTGTTTCCACACAAAAGCATTTTATGCAGTGGTCTGAGGCTTCTTCTCCATTCACTTGCATTCAAACAGCTCTCCTTGTTGACTGTTTCAAGATGGCACGGTTGACGTATCTGAACCAGCCGAATAAGGCATCTACATATGTATATCTATGGGTACATGTACCAGGTCATTCGGTTTGTTTATGAATGAGAAGTTTCACGAGTGCCGTTTCTCACTGTGCACACGCTGCTGTAGCCAAGCATGCGATTGGCTGTAGCTGTAACCACTCAAGCGATCCGCCTCTGTTGGACCGCAATTGCCAAGCACAAGATTGGTCGCTGCTGTAATCAATTACGAGGGCGTAAGCACCCTTAACCTTTGATATTGTTTCACAATGCACAGTCACCGGCAGCAGAGATTGAGAGTGTAACGGTCAACTAATGTGTTACGACATTAAGTCACCGTTTGCGGATACCATATAAATGAGTGGGGAGAGCCATAAAGTGACATCTACCTGTCGCAAAATCGTCCGTGACTTCTGCAATTTTATCATAGTAAACTAAGGGTTGGGAATCGAGAATTGGTTCTTGTTCAGAACCGGTGGCATTCTATAAAAAAAATACCAGAATTGGATGATCTTCGTGAATTTCGGTTCCATTAACAGTTCTCCTTGCAATTTTCCGACGATGCGGCTGGAACACCATCTTGAAATACTCGACAGTGTTTCCAGCAGCACATTTATGCAGCAGCGCTGCCGTCTACTAACTCTACAGCGTAAAATACACAGCTCTACCAGTGTATTTAATTCCCGATCGAACAAGCCTTGAGCTGGCACTTTTTAATCTACAGCACGAATCATATGTGCTCCAGGTATTGTTCGATTCCCAAAAGAATTATTCAAAGGAGCTGGTTCTTTTAACTTTACAGCGTAAAACATATGACACTTCCGGTATAGTCCGATCCCGAAAGAATGATTATAATGAGCCGGTTCTTTTAAATCTACAGCACGAAACATACATCGCTTCCATTTATAGTCTGGATAACAAGTAATCTTATACTGATGTGCAAGTTATGAATGTCCAACTCGAAATAAAATAAGAACTGTTGAAGTCTCACAAGCCTGAAGTACAACATTAGGCTACATATCACAGTCTAAACTGTCTCTGGAAATGCAACTGTTTATTTAATGATGACCTGTGTCTCTCTTAAATCAAGCAGTGCAGTTACTGACTGGCTGTTCATATGACAATGTATAAGTTTTGTTGTAATAAATGGAATTTTACAAAAGAATAAATTAATTAATGAAATATGCCATCACATTTCTTGTTGGCTTAGATTTGTTTATTTAAAATATAGTTAGGATCTATTATTGGATTGTAACTATATCTCTAAAAAGTCTGCAAACACACCTTTTGCAAGAAATTTATTAAATGTATTTCTGATTTGTTATATTTGCTCTGTAGAGATCTGAAATGATCTCATTATTTGGTAACAGACAGCAGAGGATAGAAAAAACAATAAGAATTTCATTTCTCATTTCCAAGTAATTCTTAAAAAAAAAAAAAAAAAGTACTAAAAGAATTTCTGGAATCGTTACTGGAACCGTTAATGAACTGGTATCGTTAAGAGGAATCGGAACCGGAAGCCTTAAATTCCTTACAATTCCCAGCCCTAAGTAAACTCCACACATAGTTCATTCCAACAGGACAGTTTAGTGTAAAACATGTTGAAGATTAGCAGACAGGCGGTCAATTCATTAAATGAGCTGTTTCCTCACAAAAATAATTTATTCAGCACACTGAGGCATCGCATTCATAGACAGCCATTCAAAAAGAACGTCCTCTTGTCTCCTTGCCAGTGTACTGCCATATAATGTCTATGGGGGCACCATGTTATGCTATTTTATGCTAAGCTTGTGCTCCCCTATTAGAAAGGTTCTGGACAGCAATGAAAAATAAAACAAATTTGTGTATTTGACTCCTATTCTGAGTCCCGATTGTTAACATGTTTTTGTACATGTAACGAAAACCTTGTTAGTGACACAGTCAAACCATTTTATTATACTAAAATATTTTCCAGGACATACAATTATTTTACAGGAAATTTAGGTATTTTTCTAATGGTCCATGATTTTCCATGACTGGAAAATTACATTACAAAATTTCAAGTTTTCCAGGACGCGTGGGAACCCTGCATAAAAAGTGCAGTAAACAAAGAAAGCTAAATCAATATCATAAATAAATCATGTGACAACCTTTGACTTCAAGCAGCACCAATTGTCCTAGGTACACCTGGACACAGTTTTTCTTGGTTGTTGGCAGGTAGGATGTTCAAAACTTCTTGGAGAATTCATCACAGTTCTTCTATCTATTTAGGCTGTCTCAATTGCTTCTGTCTCTTTATGTAATCTCAGACTGACTCGATGTTCAGTGGGGGTCTCTGTGGGGGCCATACCATCTGTTGTAGCTATCCTTGTTTTTCTATTCTATTCTATTTGCAAAAGTAATGTTTGGGAGTCTAACATTTATATTTCCTATTGACACACTAAAGCTGAAGATATAAATAACCATCTTAAGACAAATGCTTTTGTGAAACATCTTATGTGGTATACATAAGGTGGTATACATCAAACTTGAGTTGCTCCGATGGTAGGAACAATCCTTATTACAGAATTTGCGTACAGGTCGGGGGCATGATTATTTGCATTTTTTTTTAACAAGTTATTTTTCATATAATGAATCACACTAAATTTACATGTTAAATTAACAGCCCTAGTCACAATGAAAAAAAAAAAAAATACATAAAAATAAAATAATAATAATAATAAATCATCTCAATGGCCCTAGAAATAGGAAATAACATTTTGTATTTGGTTCATCTGATTTTGGAGTAAAATAGGACCTGGTCATTTTCTTGACAGGTTTTGTAAGAATCATCCAACAACCGGGAGTTATACAGTAGCCTTGTTGATTTTCAGTCCAACAGCACTCTTGTTTGTATGATTTTGCTAAATCATACAATATTTTGGTCATACCGCCCACCCCGACATGACAGTATAAGATATGAAACATGACAGCAGGAGAAATGCATGCATGTGTTATGGTATTTGTGGAGTGTGATAGAGCTGTGTCCAGCGGGTCACTTAACCACTAGACACTGCTAGACCGCCAAAAGCCGGATACTCCCTGCCTCTGATATACTGACTCTCTATCTCTCCATCTCTCAGTCTCTGATAGGTGAAGGCTGCTGGGTAAACACACACATTTAGACACAAAAAGCTCAAATGGAGAGAAACAAAGATAAATGATAAGCAAGAAAAGAAAGACTTTATGTAAGGTCTTTTTGAATAGTCTAAAAAAAGTGATTCTCAACTAAGGTTCCTTAAGCAGGTTCAAGTGGGTACTAGGAAAGACTTTAACTTTGCTTTGTTAATGCTGAAGTGTGTAATTGTTTGGATACTTTCTCGTATCCCAATTTAATATGCAGATAAATCCCATTCATTTTTTTTGTTTACAGGGGAATTGATTTTTAACGATAACTTACAAACCTTTAAAGACAGACCAACCATGAGCTCTGAGGTTGTTAATCAGTAGTATGATTATGTTGAGGCCATAGCTCCATACTATTTAATCTCCTTTTTTTTTTAAATCACATTTTATATCAGAATTTCTGGTGAAAAATCACACTACACATGATCCTGAAAGGGAACTGCAGTAAACAAAGTGCGCCAAAAGAGCTCTGCAGTGAGCCACTCCCATGATGCACTGTGAATGACATAACAGAGTCAGTCTCCCTACACTCTCAAACTACTTAAATATTTGTATATATCGGAATACTTTGCAATAACTTTAAAATATATTGCTTCTAATCTTATAATCAACAACCTTAAATTAATAGATTTATATTTGCTCATCTTTTTACTTAATTACATAATTTGCTATGCTTTATTTGCAATGGGATTGTAATTCATTCCCTCATTAAAGATGTCAAGTACACAGTCTTGTACCTTTGTCTTTCTGTCTGATTTTTAAATACTTTTTTGCTTAAAATAAAATGTTGCAATGTTCTGACTCACCTCTGAGCTGGTTGGTTTGGTTTATTGATAAAAATATATAAAATATCTCTCTTTTGTGAAAGATATAAAAAAATTACCTTTTTTAAATGGGTAAAATACTTCTGGAACAGAGACAGATGAAAAAGTGTACGGGTGATCTATAGTGTGAGTTTGGGGTCTGACTATCTGTTTGACCGACCCCTGGAAGACAGGAGGGTGTTTGGGAAGCCTGTTTGTCTTAGTAGCACAGAAAGAACACACTTCAGCTTTAAGTGGCCAACATTAAATTGATACACCATCAAACACCATTACACAACAGAGCTGATCTTTGATTGGTTGTGTTTTAAAATTACAGAGCAAATCTTGAGTGGAATTAAAAGAAAAAGACTGAGAAGGGAAAAATTATCAGATGAAGAGAAAGAGAGGCATCAGCACTGGATGTGTAGTTATTCTGTCACCTGACTCGGTCTGTTTTGATTTCTCTTTGATCCCCCCTCAATAGGGGACACGAGACATGTCACTTCCTCAAATCTCCTACTCCTCCCTAGGGACATGCTCAGACATAAATACACCACAGCGTTACAGTCCTGACAAACATTCATGGAAGATTCTAGTCATTCTGCATTAATTCTCATATATTACCACATCTGCAAATGTGACGACAAATACAGAGAAATCCTCCGACTTCGCTCTGACAACTTTCTTTTGCTTTAACGCATCAACTTCAAACACCTGTGTGTATGTGGCTTACACAATCTCTGGACACAAGTGGCTGATGGACAATATGTAATGGATAATGTAGTCAGTCGGTCATTATCACAAAATAAACCTTGACAGATTGGTCAGGACCCTGATGCTTACATTATCTGAAGGGGTTTATTTTGCGATAATGACTGGCTGACTGTAGATTATGCCGCTCAGTATATGGCTACTTACCAAATAAATAATTAAATGGACATAAAACAATGGTATTAGTTTAAATTATGTGAGGAAAAAAAAAGAAATCTGGTGTACAGAGTGTGAGAAGTGAAGCTGATTTTAAAGAAGTGAAGCGGATGTATCTACAATGAGACATACTTAACCAGTGCTGGAGAAGCTTCTTTGTAGATTGCCAAGCTACAAGCTACTTATAATTGCAGGTAGCTACACTACAGTCTAGCAACTATTTTGAAAAAGTGGTTAGTTACAATACAAGCTACTAAGACCCTGTTTAAACTTGTATTAGGATGTGTTTTTGGTGATCCGATCACATATGGTCAGTGCTAAATACAGGTCTAAAAAGGGTCTAAAAAGTTTAGTGATCGGATCATAAAAACCACATACAAATGTGGTCAAAAACGCGTATGACTGCATCACATTTGATGTGTAAACACCATCCTGAATGCGTCCTGGAAGCAACGAAGTCCCACCCCTCGCCTGTCAATCAACCACTGCGCTAAAACAATAGTTTAAACTTTGCAGTTTACGAGCAGCATTAAAAGGAAACAACTGTCCGATTGGAAAATTAAAAAAAGCGGATATATGCACAAGCATGAGGACTTTACAGATCTTCTTCAGTGTGTCTGATATCAACATGCAGGGACACTTATGAGAAGTATGAACATCTGCAGCTCAGGTTAATACAGGTAATCCACTAAAATAACAGACAATTCTGCTCGAAATATTGCTTTTGTGCTTAGATTAAATTTCAGATGCATCTGGGACAAACAGTGCAAAGTTTTTTTTTGTTTTTTTGCACTTTCTCTGTCTTTTCTGACTTTGTTGCAGTTTATTGTCATGCAGTAACGCACACACATAGTAATTGATGTCCCTCCCCTCCAAATCCGATCACAATTGGTCACAGAAGACGCATTTAAACTACCAGGTGTAAACAGTGATGTCTCTCATCTGACCACATGTGATCGGACCACACGAGACAACTTAATACCAGGTAGAAAGGGGTCTAACAAAAAGTAGCTAAGAACATTAAAGCTACTAAAAGAGGCAATACCATTTTTTATTTATTTTTTTTATTTTGTTTTAATCAATCTGATGATCAGTGTTGGTGTATTCTGATTATGAAGTCATTTGTTATTGTAATCAAAATTAGTGTAACGCATTAAATTAACATTTGTGCAATCAGATTACAGTTACATTTACTTGCATTAGTTCATCAGTAAGTACACTACTTGGGTAAAAAAAAAAGAAAATAAATAACTACTGACTTACTGTTACAAGACTGAAACATTTACTTTAGTTAGTTAGTAGTAAGCTAGTAGCATTACTACTTTTAACTAGTTACTCACCAACACTGCTTATGTCACATTCAATATACAAATCTAATTTTATCATCTTTCTGGGACACGCACACGATGCATGTACACTGCAAAACTGTACCTAAAACGGCATTTGGTCTCCTAAAGTCATCCACCATTACTGTCAGTAATAGTTGCTACAAGGACAGTTATTAAACTCTCATTAGTCACCCTGGTTTGACCTGATCTGATCAAACACATTTTATTTAGTCAATTTTTACATCAGTGGAATGTTGTCTGTGAACTAATTAGCATCATGAGTGTCTGCACTTTGATGTTTTAATGAGCTGTGCTTGAGCAAGGGCCACCATCACATCATATTCCTCATTCCACTCTGTTAACATAACGAGATTCCGTGATGAGGTCACAAAAGGGCTGATAGTTACCATGGGAATGCTTTGATTATGATGTCATTAATGAATTTGATGGTTGCATCATCAGGCCAGAGCATTTAAAGAGAACACAGAATGTGACAGACTGACACCTCACTGAACTCAAGCATGAATAAAAGCCTCTCATGAGAAATGAACCAAAAACAAATCAAAGAACAAGTCATGAACTTAAAGATATAGTCTCTGATAATCAAGTGAATTTAAAGAAAGGCAGACAGACAGACAGACATTGGAATGCATTACTTAAACACAAACACTCTTAGTGACTAAATCCAGAGTGTGAGTTTGTGTGTGTGTTTGAGAGGAAGCAACATTGTCACCACAGCTTTTTTGCACTCCTCCAAAACACTGCCATTGCCATTAAAAAAGTTTCCATTAAGTTTAAAACAACTGAGATAGAGGCAGAGAGAGATTTAGAAAACAACAATTCTGGGCATAACAGTGTCTTCCTAATGAACGTGTGAATAGGAGAGAGAAAGAGAGAGAGTGAGAGAGGGCCACACAGTAAAGATAGACTATGAGAGAGAGTGCCTGTCACATGAAACCTACATCATTTCTGGAAGCCAGAACCACCTCTTCGAGTTTCGAGAAAGCAGTATGTGTGGGAATGTTTTAGCAAGAGAACAGCAAAGAAAAATCACAATTCAGAATACACCTTTGAGGTATTTCTTCAGTCTATTCAGAGACATATGAAAGTGTGTGCACACTGTTTACTTGTGCAAGATGTGTGTGTGTGTGTGTGTGTGTGGAGATGGAGTATGCTAGGCATTTATATTCAGTCTGAAAATGGGGCGAAATGAGATGCGCTTTATGACAGCAAACACCCATGATGCACTAGTGAGTGACATAGTAGCTCAGAGTTCTTGATTGCATCTCAACATCCTTCTAAATATATACATACACACGCAAGCGCCCGCCGTACTGACTCTCGGGACTTTTTTACTGAAGTCTATTCATACAGATATCTTACTTAACATATACTAGCGGCCAAAGGTTTGGAATAATGTACAGATTTTGCTCTTATGGACAGAAATTGGTACTTTTATTCACCAAAGTGGCATTCAGCTGATCACAATGTATAGTCAGGACATTAATAACATGACAAATTACTATTACAATTTAAAAAAACAAAAAACAATCAGAACTTCTTAAACTACCAAAGAGTTCTCATCAAAAAATCCTCCACCTGCAGCAATGACAGTTTGCAGATCTTTGGCATTCTAGCTGTCAGTTTGTCCAGATACTCAGGTGACATTTCACCCCACACTTGCTGTAGCACTTGCCATAGATGTGGCTGTCTTGTCGGGCACTTCTCACGCACCTTACGGTCTAGCTGATCCCCACAAAAGCTCAATGGGGTTAAGATCCATAACACTCTTTTCCAATTATCTGCTGTCCAATGTCTGTGTTTCTTTGTCCACTCTAACCAAAATTCTTAACACAATGCAAGTACGCATTGTATTTTCAACATTGCTGCAAGGGGTGGTATAGTGAGATTAGTGTGGACTGTGCACATTTACGATGAGTTTTCATTCAAGCCAGCTATGGTCATGGTGGAACAACTATTTAAAGAGAATATTGCTGAGCAAGTTCGATAAATGTGACAGAGGTTGAGTACTGAGGTTTTTTAACTGCCACAGGAATGCGAGATTTTCAACTGGACTGCACGTAGGCAATGCTTTGGCCAAGAGCTCACATTTGAATATGCTTGCTTGCATTAAGTATGTCTCAGGGCTCTAGACTAAAAACTTTTTTTTTAAATTACTATGAAGCCATTAGCTCCTAAAATGAAACATTTAGGGTCCAAATTACATAACTGCTCGATTTTGATGGTTGCTCAGAAGCAATATTGAAAGCTGAAGAAAAGGAAAATACACTGACACTAGACTAATTGTCCGATTCGTTTTTAAAATCAATTTATATAAAATGTGTTAAAAATGTTGCTGCTTTCGACAGTAAACCACCAGATTCTCCTGTCAACCCTCACGACAAAAGGCATCACATGAACTGCGCTCCACTGGTTCAAGTCTTATCTCACAGATAGGTCTTTCAGGGTGACCTGGAGAGGAGAAATGTCTAAGTCTCACCAACTAGCTACCGGGTGCCTCAGTGTTCAGTGCTCCTCTTCTCCATATACATGTCATCACAAGGATCCGTCATTCAGGCACATGGCTTTTCCTATCACTGCTATGCTGATGACACACAACTCTACCTCTCACTCCAGCCTGATGATCCGAATGTAGCAGCCCAGATCTCAGACTGCCTAGCAGACATTTCGTGTTGGATGAAAGATCACCACCTCCAACTCAACCTTGCTAAGACAGAGCTGCTCGTGCTTCCAGCGAGCCCAGAAATTCATCACAACTTCACTATTCAGCTAGATCCATCAATGATCACACCATCCAGGACAGCCAGAAATCTTGGAGTTGTGTTTGACGATCAGTTGAACTTCACAGACCACATAGCAAGGACTGTCAATCGTGCAGATTTGCCTTGTACAACATTAGAAGGATCAGGCCCTTCCTTCGGAGCATGTTACACAACTCCTCATCCAAGGTCTTGTTCTATCCAGGCTGGACTATTGCATTGTTCTTCTGGCAGGCCTTCCAGCATGTACTGTCAAACCTCTGCAATTGATCCAGAATGCGGCAGCGAGTGGTCATCAACATGCCCAAGAGAGCACACGTCACACCTCTCTTCATCAAACTGCACTGGCTACCAGTGGTTGCTTGCGCTAAGTTCAAGGCATTGATGCTTGCTTACAGAACAACCACTAGCTCTGCACCCCACTGTCTAAACTCACTACTTCAGACTTATGTGCCCTCCAGAAGCTTGCGTTCTGCGGGTGAACGGCGCCTCGTGGTGCCATCTCATAGAGGCACAAAATCACTGTACCGGACCTTTACCATGACTGTTCCCTGCTGGTGGAATGACCTGCCTAATTCCACCCGAGCGGCTGTGTCTTTAACCTCTATCAAAAAACAGCTAAAGACACATCTTTTTCATGAAGACCTAACCCATTCATACTAACGCATTACCTTCATGTTCTTTAAAGCTACACAATGTAACTTTTGGCCCTCTAGCAGTTAAAAAAATAGAACTGCATGTGTCTTGCGGAAGAATATTGTTTTGGTAATGACGTAAGTTGTGCTTTGGCTCTGATCCTCTGTGCATATGCTGTTGTTTTGACTTACTGGAAACATTGATGTTTTGAAATAAATGACATTACAAAAGTTAGGCAACGTTCGTTAACACTGATAAGGTCAAAAGGTCAAAAGTTGTAAAGTTTTTGCAGGATATTCTGGCCAAATAGACCATGGTAGTAACTAATTTATATATTGTCATTGTTACCAACCAGTGGTCAACATCATTTCAAGACTCACATGTCCTTGGCAAGCCTAGGACTAAAGGATTTATTTATATAAATTATTGCCATTATAAAGAAAAATACACACGTGTGCTAGCAAGTGAAAAGTTCTGCTCCGATTGCAGTTTAATTATTGTATTTCACTACACACACACACACACACGCACACAGTGTGTTTGTGATTACACAACTATACATAAACTATGTCGATAAAATATCTTACCTGTTGAGTAAGAAAAAAAGACATCTCTGGGTCGCTTTTAAATTCTTTCAGATTTCGGAGTTGTCACCACCTCTGAAAAGCCAAGCCGATGTTGATTCGGGTTTTATTACGGACTCTGTCACTTTCCCTTTTTGCTTGTAGACTCTGCTCTGTTCAGGGTTTCTTTGTTTTTACAACCAGTGATTCCCCAGAGGTTTGCCATTTTGATTGATCCATGGTCAATTTTTCTCATTCGTTTTGATAACAAAATTTCAGCTTCACGCTACTCCCACACCATACACACACTACAGAAGCCGGATCTTATTTTCTCTGTGTACAGATATGACGTGACACGCACGGGCCAATGACGTATGTATGCAATTACTTGCGAAATCCATCCCAACAGCTCTAAAATATAAATTATTATTTTAGATTTATCAAAGTGTATTTGGGTAAAGACATGGTTTGGAACATGGGTTTTTGTTGCACTCTCTTATTAATAACATTGTTATTTTTTAACAAACAAAAAAGTTATAGTGTAGCTTAAAAAAAAAAAAAAAAAACATTCCTTGCTACACTATATTGCCAAAAGTATTCGCTCATCTGCCTTTAGACGCATATGAACTTAAGTGACATCCCATTATTAATCCATAGGGTTTAATATGACGTCGGCCCACCCTTTGCAGCTATAACAGCTTCAACTCTTCTGGGAAGGCTTTCCACAAGGTTTAGGAGTGTGTTTATTGGAATTTTTGACCATTCTTCCAGAAGCGCGTTTGTGAGGTCAGACACTGATGTTGGACGAGAAGGCCTGGCTCGCAGTCTTCGCTCTAATTCATCCCAAAGGTGCTCTATCGGGTTGAGGTCAGGACTCTGTGCAGGCCAGTCAAGTTCTTCCACACCAAACTCGCTCATCCATGTCTTTATGGACCTTGTTTTGTGCACTGGTGCGCAGTCATGTTGGAACAGGAAGGGGCCATCCCCAAACTGTTCCCACAAATTTGGGAGCATGGAATTGTCCAAAATCTCTTGGTATGCTGAAGCATTCAGAGTTCCTTTCACTGGAACTAAGGGGCCAAGCCCAGCTCCTGAAAAACAACCCCACACCATAATCCCCCTCCGCCAAACTTCACAGTTGGCACAATGCAGTCAGACAAGTACCGTTCTCCTGGCAACCGCCAAACCCAGACTCGTCCATCAGATTGCCAGATGGAGAAGCGTGATTCGTCACTCCAGAGAACGCGTCTCCACTGCTCTAGAGTCCAGTGGCGGCGTGCTTTACACCACTGCATCCGACGCTTTGCATTGCACTTGGTGATGTATGGCTTGGATGCAGCTGCTCGGCCATGGAAACTCATTCCATGAAGCTCTCTATGCACTGTTCTTGAGCTAATCTGAAGGCCACATGAACTCTGTAGCGATTGACTCTGCAGAAAATTGGCGACCTCTGCGCACTATGCGCCTCAGCATCCGCTGACCCCGCTCTGTCATTTTACGTGGCCTACCACTTCGTGGCTGAGTTGCTGTCATTCCCAATCACTTCCACTTTGTTATAATACCACTGACAGTTGACTGTGGAATATTTAGTAGCGAGGAAATTTCATGACTGGACTTGTTGCACAGGTGGCATCCTATCACAGTACCACGCTGGAATTCACTGAGCTCCTGAGAGCGGCCCATTCTTTCACAAATGTTTGCAGAAGCAGTCTGCATGCCTAGGTGCTTCATTTTATACACCTGTGGCCATGGAAGTGATTGGAACACCTGAATTCAATTATTTGGATGGGTGAGCGAATACTTTTGGCAATATAGTGTATGTGTACTGCTCTAAGCTATGTGAGATTTGTATTACAGCACTTATTATATTATTACTTTGTTGGATGAATCGCTTCTATAGTTCTCTTCATTTGTAAGTCGCTTTGGATGAAAGTGTCTGCTAAATGAATAAATGTAATGTAAAAATGTTCTTAGTAATTCCTAACTATGACGTGGCAGCCCAGACACAGAGGCTATTAGAGACCAAACTGAACGAAATCCCAGATGCAGTTTACTGTGCAACCAAAATCCCAATAACAACAACAACAAAAAACAAATAAATAAATAAAAATTGGTGCATAACGTGGGACACTTATTTTAAAATGTCTGCGCTCCCAGGTGCTCACTAAACACTAAAAGTAAACATTTTTAGATAACAAAATTAGGTTTTATTTTGTGGTTTCCTCATTAGATTTAAAATTATTGTTGCAATCAATTATTTTTGGTCACAAATTTTTGTTGTATTCTGGAGCCCTGTGTTTCTGGCCTTAAGAGAGTAATCAGAGGTAGAGTTGCAGGAAGAGTCAGAGAGAAAGTGAAGGCAAAGTTAAGCTAGAGTTAGCTACGGTATTATAATTATATTATATTATAATTATAGTAATAAGATGTGGTTACATAAGGAAAGCAGAGGTAGAGTTTGAGGTCAGCAGAGCAAGTAGAGGTAGAGTTAAAGGTAGAGTAAGAGTGAGAGTGATGAGAGTAGATTAATAAAGTAGATTATAATTATGGAAGATTAATAGGAGTCAGAGTAACAGCAGTCAAGTTAGAAGTAGAGCAGTCAGAGGCAGAGATAGTCAACAAAATTAGAGGCACAAACTTAGAGTTAACAGAGGAACATTTGGAGGTGGTCAGCAAAAGTAGCTAGACAATAAGGACCACACATAAGGACCACACATATCCTGCTCTTTCTCTCACACACACGCAGTGATAGAGTTGCAGATTTAATCGGTTTTTAATACAGCTTTTAATCTCTGAAATTCATTAGGCTTTACAGTCCAAATCAACAACAGTGTGTGGAACATCAGCAACAACATACTCATTCTGAGTGAACATTTACAGAAGCTTTGTGTGGTAAGACCTCATCAATATCCGATCAATAACTGATCGATAGGAATGAGAAAGCAAGCTGACAGAACACTGAGGTCAATCCCATCTCTCTGATCTGTTTAGTAGTCCTGACATTAATTCCCATTAGAAACAGTTTGTCTGTGAGGCTTTAAGGGCCTGATCCACATAATAATTGAAAAGAACCTGTAGAACAACAACAAATCCTTTAGGTATCTTTGCTTTAACACATCTTTACTTTGTTCATCGCTCTCTCGTACATCAATTATTTAGCAGGTCCACTGAAGGATATGTATCTGTCTTTAGTGATGGTAGTCCTGGTTCTCTGCCCAGGAGAACACTGCGTCTATATCTATCCACAGACATTTTACTCACTGTGCAATAATTAATCTTTTTTTTTTTTTTTTTTTTTTGGTGGGGGGGATGTTAAAAAAGTACTGCAGCAAAAGCTGAAAGCACTGACTGGGGTAGAGAAAAAGAAAGAGAGATTTAGAGTGATCTATGTACACCTGAACAGCATTTCACTGACTGTGCCATAGCAAACTGCATACTGAAAGGCAAAAACTCAAAAGCACTTGTGAATGTTCTGCTCATAAAATGGTATCAGTGCTCAGTAATGAAGGAATGAAGAGCTTTTTGTCATTCAGTGTGTAAAAGCAATCAGTGCACACAATGTAATGTGAAGAAGAGCAACAAATGAATCAACCCCACAAGAGAGCTCAGGTGGGAAGAGTAGAGACAATACAAAAGAGAGGAGGGGAGACAAAAGACAGGATGAGAAGGATAAAGAATATACAAAGTGAGATGAGAAGAGACAAAGCCAGACCAAGACAGACAAAGCAAAACAAAACAAGACAGACAAAAAAGTGACCGAGACATGAATCGCGCGAAAAATCAATATGACAAAAGAGCTGCTGTCTAGTTGGCCAGAGCGTTAAAACAAATGAGCAAGATGAGACGATCTTTATGTCAGGCCTTGACTACCCCACACAAAGCGAGGGATTGCAAAGCGAAGAGACTGGAAATCTGAGCCTTTGTTCAAGAGTTGGACATATCGATCAAAGGAGGTAGGGGAGGGTGCACAGCATGTATGTATATGTTGACACATGAGACAGGCCCATACTGATCAGGAGCAGAGAGAATTGCACTCAGAGATGGAAAGACGAAGGGATTAAAAACAATATCAACAAGCACAAGTGACTGCTGTCAACGTGTATTTACTGGAGAGGAAAGAAGAGAAAAGAGGAGAGACAATGGGAGAGGAGATGACAGAAAAGTGGAGAGGAAAAGAGAAATGAGAAAAGCAGGGGAAAGTGAGGAAAAGAAAGGAAAGGATATGACAGAGAAAATAAGAAACAAGAAGACACAAGGAGAGGAAAGAAGAGAAAAATAGAAAAGAAAAGAGAAGAGAAGATAAACAAGAAGAGACAAGGAGAGGCAAGAAAAGAGGAGAGGAGATGGCAGAAGAGAGGACACAACAGAGAGATCAACTACTATTGTCATTAGTCTGAACAAGTCAGCCAGTCTTCTAGCATCTTCAGATCAGAAGTCTAAACTGTATTTCCTACCAACCGGATTCTTCTGGAGGAATGATAGTCCAGCCATGTATGAAGCTGAACTTTACAGCACTCAGGTTGAGAACATGATAGATGCATGTCTCGTCACCACATTTGGAGAAGATAAGAAAAGCATCAATATGGCAACAAAGAAAGGGAAGAAATTCCCATCTGTGACCCAAACACCTGGACAGAACATTTTGGAAACCTTTATGCACAAAGTGAACTAAACCCCACCCAAAAATAAATAAATAAATAAATAAATAAATCATTTGGACAACCCCCATATCACTGAAGGAACTTGGTGAAAAAATCAAATCCCTCAAAAATAAAAATTAAATCTTGTGGCTCAGATGGATAATGCAATGACATGTTGAAACATGACAGCCCGAAACTGAAAGACGCCATTCTCAGATTATTCACTTTGCTTTTAAAATTGGGACATTTTTCTGAGAATTTTAAAGAAAATCAAATCACCCCAATCTTCAAACAAGGTGCCACATTTAACCCAAACAGCTATAGAGGCATTACAGTGAGCAGCAACCTTGGCAAACTATTCTGTTGCATTAAACAGTGCTGGGTAGTAACGGATTGCATGTAATATGGATTATGTAATCAGATTACAAGAATCAAGTACTTGTAATTGGATTAAATTACATTTGTAAATACTCGTAATTGGATTACAGCTACATTTTTACAGATTACATGATTACATAGTTACAAGGCAATGGCAGTAAATTGTTAATTTATTGATCATCCTAATCATTCTCTTTTTTTAATCTTCATTTTAAATCAGCACACCACTGATACTGTGCGTTCAGTTAGTCTTCAAGTGTTTTCGGAAGAGAGAGGGAGGGTTGTGTGTATTGAACTCAGAACTGATACTCGCTCGTTAAAAGGGTTTCAATGTTTTTAGATGAAAGCTTTGACCTAGCAATGCTGCTGTTGATTTTCTGGTCATTAATGTTCTTAATGTTGTTATTGTTTTATGCACTTAAAATGAACTTGATGTCTCAGTGTTCTGAATGATAAACTTTGGCCATGCACTGTCATTGCTGTTAGATTTAATGTTTATTTCATTCATGTAATGTTTAATGCACTTTTTGTTTTAAATGTCATGAGATTTTTATTATTATTTTCTTTTTTTCTTTTTTTTATAATAAGGAATGGAATGCATTTTCTTCCTCTTTGTACTTTTATGTTAAAAAGATTATCCAACTCAAATGCATGTGACAAAATAAAATTGGATTAGGTTGAAAGTAATCCAAAGAGTAATCAGATTAGATTACCCCAAAATGTAATCTACGAGATCACGTTACTGACTGAATTTTTTTGTCATAAAATTTGTAATTAGTACCGGATTACAATTCACAAGTAATCCACCCAGCACTGATTATAAATGACAGATCTGTCCAATACCTCCAAGAAAACAAGGTTTTACATTATTGTCAAATTGGATTCATGCCAAAACAAGAAACAACTGATCATATCTACACACTGCACACTCTTGTACACAAACATGTCCACCAAAAAAAAACAAGGACAAATATTTGGCTGCTTCATTGATTTTAAAAAGCCTTTGATTCGTTTTGGCATAACGAACTCTTCCTAAAACTGATTCAGAGTGGAATATGAGGAAAGGATTATGATTTAATAAAGGACACGTACAAAGACAACAAATGTTGCATTAAAATAAGAAGCAAAGAACTGAATATTTCAGCCAGAATAAGGGAGTTCATCAAGGCTGCAGGGTAAGCCCAACTTTATTTAATATGTATTTCAATGAATTGGCCACAAAACCCATCTAGCCCTGGACTCACTCTAGAGGACAGAGAAATCAAATGTCTTTGGTATGCAGATGACCAACTGTTGCTCTCATATACTGAAGAGGGATTACGAGAAAGACTCTCTACTCTACAAAATGACTGCAGTAATTGGGCCCTACCAATAAACATGGACAAGTCTAAAGTTATAATAACAAAACAATTGTCTTAAAGACAAAACATATGTTTTTTACACTTGGGGGAACAATTCTTTGCCATGTTACCAGTTGCAATTATTTAGGTATAACAATCTCGGCTTCTGGACAATTTGACATGGCTGTAAAGGACCTAACGGACAAGGCTCGTAGGGCATTTTGCATTGTAAGAAAAGCGTTATTCAATTTTAACCCCCAAATCAAACTGTGGCTGAAAATATTTGACAGTGTCATTAAACCCATCCTTCTCTATGGCAGAGAAATCTGGGGAACCAAATCTAAACTAAATTATGAATCTTGGGACAAACGTTCAACTGAAACTATCCACCTAGCATTTTGTAAAAACATCCTGGGAGTTCAGAGAAGTGCTTCTAACCTGGGCTGTAGGACAGAACTGGGTAACACTCTTCTTCTGAAAATCACCATTACTGTGCATTTATATGCAGAGCAGCACACCCAGAGAGCGACACTTACAATATTTAGTGGCTAAATGTATCAATTTAGTTCAGGCAGGCAAAACTAAAACAAATACAAAACACAACCCTAGAATAATACCTTTACTGTTGGCAAAGAAAATTCAAAGAAATTAATAAACTAAACTATTTCCCAAAAAATTAAGACAGGATATAAACTGGCATCATATCTTACAAAAATTAAAGACTACCGTCACAGGAAGCTTCTGACGAAGTATCGTGTGAGTGAGCACAGTCTGGCTGTGGAGACGGGTCGGCAGAGGCAGAACTGGAGGCCCAGATAGGACAGACTGTGTTCACACGGCACTCAAGGAGTCATCGAGGATGAACTTCACTACTCACTGAGTGCAGTAAATATGAGACTTTCATACACAGATACTTTAAAGTCATAGGACAGATACTACCTGAATTCAGCAGAGTGAGTAATGTGGAGAAACTCTCATGTTCTAGGAGAGAAGGCTGAATGTATACATTTAACAGCAAAGTATGTATTTGAGAGAAAGGGTGACCCCTCAATAACTACTGATAATGTTATTTTTATTGAATTTGCTGTTACTCATTCATCTCCGTAGTTCCTTTAGTTTACCATATATGCATATAACCTGTATGTTGTTATGAGTATGTATATTTTTTATTATTATTATTATAGCATGCTGTGGCATCATTGTGCATGCAGTCATGCCAATAAAGCTAATTTGAACTGAATTGGATAAATAAGAGGAGAGGAGACAACAGAGGAAAGGAGAAACAAGAAGAGAAGAGAGGAGAGGAGAGCAGAAGATAGGAGGAGAAACAAGAAAACACTAGAAGAAAAGTGCAAAACACTACGAGATGTGGACAGGCAAGAAAGAGGGAAGGAGAGGATAGCAGAAACAAGAAAAGATGAGGAGAGGCATGAAGAGAGGGGAGGAGAGGAGATGGCAGAAAGAGACAACAGAA
Source organism: Myxocyprinus asiaticus (assembly GCF_019703515.2). NCBI lineage: Eukaryota > Metazoa > Chordata > Actinopteri > Cypriniformes > Catostomidae > Myxocyprinus > Myxocyprinus asiaticus. The sequence goes on along the minus strand of NC_059371.1, from coordinate 6,128,134 downwards.
AAGAGAAACAAGAGAAGAGGAGAGGAGACGAGAGGAGACAAGACGAGAGTAAACGTGAGTAGATGGGGGAGAGGTGAGGAGATAAGATGAGAGAAGAGGAGGCGAGGAGAGGAGACGAGATGAGACAAGAGGTGAGGAGAGGAGATGGCAGGAGACAACAGAAAGGAGAAACAAGAGGAGAGGAGACAAGAGGAGACAAGGGGAGAGGAGAGGAGACAAGAGGTGAGGAGACGAGAAGAGACAAGGGGAGAAGAGACGAGACAAGAGGTGAGGAGAGGAGATGGCAGGAGGAGACAACAAAGGAGAACCAAAAGGAGAGGAGGCAAGAGGAGATGAGACAAGAGGAGACGTGAGGGGAGGAGACAAGAGGAGATGAGAGGGGAGGAGATGAGATGAAAGGAGATAAGAGGAGATGAGGGGAGAGGAGAGGAAACGAGAAGAGACAAGAGGAGATGAGGGGAGAAGAGACGAGACAAGAGGTGAGGAGAGGAGATGGCAGAAGGCGACAACAGAAAGGAGAAACAGGAGGAGAGGAGACAGGAGACGAGGGGAGAGGAGACGAGAGTAAACGAGGAGGCAGGAAAAGAGATGAGGAGAGAAGACAAGGGGGATGAGGGGAGAGGAGACGAGATGAGGCGAGACTAGAGGAGACGAGAGGAGATGTGAAGAAATGAGGGGAGAGGAAAAAGAGAGGAGAAGAGACGAGGGGAGAGGAGAGGAGAGGGGAGGGGATGGGACGAGGGGAGAGGAGACGAGAGGTTTTTTAAACCAGCCAATTCCCAGACATTTTTGTCCAAGGACAGACAATGTATCATCCAATATCAGAACAGATTTATGCACACACACTCACACATCTCTTTCCTAAAATGTGGCAAATTTTGATGATCTAGCTCACAAATACAGATTAATCTTGATCTCCTTTCACTCTGGCACACATTTGAATTGACAATCACACGCACACACACTAATGTAGCCCTTTCACTCAGCCTTTCAGTAATGGACATCAGTGCAAATGTGCTTTAAGTGAGGGGAGGAGCAGCCATTACTCACAATGTGTTGGCTCACTTAAGAGAGAGAAGACAGTGTGTATATGAAAAAAACAGAAACTGATTATTGTGTGTGTCCACCTGAGGCTGTGTGTGTGAAATGACAGACTGCTAATGCAGAGTTATCTAAAACCTCCAGAGGAGCACAGACAGACTGGGCAAGTCTCTGAGCTCAGTCCAGGGTCACCGCGCCAGGGTACAGAGGTGAGTGGCCAAGGGGTTCAGCACTGCACCTCCTCTGCCTGGAGGGATGGGGGTGCTGATGTTTCAGCTGCTTTCAACTGAGTACATGCAGTATCTCTACAGTACTTGGGTTATAGCATATCCAGGCTTTATTACTTGATGTTTGAATTGATCATTTTCACACATTCAGATTGGTTAGGCTTTTTCTATCAAAAAGGGTATGAGTGCAGGAAATCATGCAACCCTCATAACTGCTGTGGTTTAATCAGTTACAGGATGTCTATGAACGGCATGCATGCTGGCAATTAACACACATAATATTTTGATTCGGTTCACAGTGTGCATAACAGAATTGGAGTTATAATAATTCACCCACCTAGAAAAGAAATCCCCAATCAAAACTACAATTTATGTTGGTTCATCCACTTAGAATAGTCGTCCCACCTCAAAACTACAATTTACATTGGTTTGTCCACCTAGAAAAGCAGCCCCAACAAAAAAGGACAATTCACATTGGGTACACCAGTTTGCCAAAGTCAGACAGTGTGCACCTAGAAAAATAGTCCCTGTTCAAAACTACAATTTATGTCAGTTCGTCCACATAGAAAAGTAGTCTCACCTAAAAAGGACAATTTGTGTTGGGTACATCGATACATCCAATTAGAAAAGCAGTCTGACCTCTAAAAGATGATTTACATTGGTTCGTTCACATAAATAAGTAGTCCCATAAAGGACCATTTTCAATGGTCACCCAAGTTCATCCACCTAGAAAAGGAGTCACACTACAAAATGACCAGTTACACTGGTTACATTGGTTCATCCACCTAAAAAAGTAGTCCAGCCTAAAAGGGACAATTTACACTGGTCACGCAAGTTCATCCACCTAGGAAACTAGTCCCACTACAAAAGTGCCAATTTTCCTTGTTACACAGATTTATCCACCTAGAAAAAAGTCCCACTTCAAAAAGACCATTTATGCTGGTTACATTGGTTCATCTGCCTATAAAAGTAGTCCCACCTCCCAAGGAATTAATCATTTTGGTTATGCTGGTTAATCTACCTAAAAACTTTGTCCCACCTATAAAGGACTATTTACGTCGGTTCATCCGCCCAAATAAGTAGTTCCACAAAAGAGCATTTATGCTGGTTATGCAAGTTCAACTGCCTAGAAAAGTAGTCCAACTACAAAAGAACCAGTTGTTTCGGTTCATCCAACAAGAAAGTCGTCCCACCTCGAAAATGTGTTTCTTTATTTGAAGAAATTCATGCAAGTGCTTTAACAAAAATATGAGCATGATATTTCTGAATGCTTGCCTGCTAGACTTTTATTATAAATGTATTACTCTATATGCTAGGGATGTTCTGATACGATACTGTTATCGATATCAGGTCTGATATCACACTCATGTACTGGTACTTGTACTCATAAAAATGCTCTAAATGCTAGGGATGTTCCGATACCAAAACTGGTATCGATATCGGGTTCGATACCGCACTCATGTACTGGTACTTGTACTCGTAAAAATGCTCAGATACCAAAAACCGATACCATCTGAAATTCAAATGTCATTACATAAACATTCAGCCCACAAATTAAAATCACGTTATGTCCTTGAGAAATTATTTAAAAAAGTATGACAGAACTATACTGTAAAGTTATGTAATATTCACTCTAATACTACTACTACCAATAATAATAACAATAAATCAGTAGTAATTGACAGTCTACATGCAGTACATAGACATCGGGTTGAATATAATAGTGATGGGTCATTCATGAACCATTCCTTCATTTTGAACACATTTTTTATGTGACTCAGAAGAACGAGTAGTCTCAGAGAGTGATTAGTTCATTTTGTGTTGGTTGCGCATGTGCATTGCGCAACCTCCGTTCGTTTGTTACGTGAAAACCGCATAGGCGCTGTACAGGAAACAGAAATGATTAGTTCACCTTTCAACTCTTTTGGTCCAAGTCATTCATTCTTTTGTCACGTGACAGCCATATACGCTATGCAATGCTCACACAGGAAACAGAAATGATCAGTTCACCTCTCGAGTCTTCTGGTCTGAGTCGTTCATTCTTTTGTTATGTGACAGCCATATACGATATGCACATACGGCTGTCACGTGACAAAAGAACAAACGACTCGGACCAGAAGACTCGAGAGGTGAACTAATCATTTCTGTTTCTCATAATTTGTCCTTGGCTGCATTATACATTTTTCCTTATTGGGACTATAATCAAAGTTTGCGTAAGTAGACGTGACGTGGGGTATTTGGCTAAAATGTAACATTTTAATTTAATTCTGCTCAAATGAATGAAATTACTTGAATAAAGATTAGTTCATTTTGCTGAACGAGACTCAAAGATTCAAGTCAGTAAAATTATCCGATCTTCCCATCACTAGAATATAACCACTGAATATTCCATCACACATTCACAGGCAGAAACAGGAAGAAAATCTTCTAACAATTAAGTTATAAGGAGCTAGATGTGGAATTGGATTGGCAGACACACGCACACTTGCACCAAACCCACACACACACTTGTGGCTCAATGCAAGCTGGACTAATTTATCACACTCATATGGAAGCGGTGCGGGGGAACAAACCCAGGGAGGCTCCAACGTCATCCAAAAAATGGATTCCTCCCAGGGGAGAGTAATGGAGTGCAGAATGACTGATGCTCTTTCTCAAGGATGCAGAGCCAGCAGTGCCACCCTGGGACACTTAAACGATCACCGCATTGCCTCCATCTGGCCCAGAGCTGCTTAATCGAGTGAGGAGTAACTTATGTTCCTCAGTGAAGAATTGGCCCAGGAGAGGTTAAACACTTGGAGTTTGTGCATCTCAATGAATTCACATACAGGACAAATGAGCCAATCAGAAATGAGCCGCATCAGGCAAAGACTCAAATACACAATGATACTCTCTTTCTTGGAGTGGTGTAGACAGGGCGAGTAACCCTCAGGGTCATTTCTAAACCATCATTATTGTGCCCTGGATGACGCAGGTTAAATGCACTGTAAATCACAGTGGATAAGTCTTTTTCCACATATAATGTGTTCCACTCCTTAAGTTCCTTTTACACTCATATTGTTTTATTTGTCTCTCTTCTCACATGACTGCCCTCTTCTCATTTACTCTCTTTTTTTCCTATGTGTGTCTCTCTCTCTCAATAAATCATGTCATATAAACATCCAGTCAGAAAGTGAGTCAGATGTTCATTAACCAAGTAAACTGATTCAAACCAAAAATGAATGAGTCAAGAACTCATTCACGGGCCGTGACTGCGCACGCCCTGCCCCCAATCGGGCTAATCAGCCGAGGAGAGGGATAAATGTATGAGCTGAATGCGGCAGTTCAGGAGAGAGAGCGCCACACACAGCTGCCTTGTGTGCGTTTATGTTTGTGTCTTTTTGATGGTTCGTCCGGTTCCCGCCTCCTCCTTTCCCATTTTAACCCCCCCATTACATTGGTGCCGAAACCTGGGAAGGAGGAGGGATGTGCTGTCGTGAAGTCCTTGCCACTGCCGTCCGCCCAAAGGAGCAGCCGCGGCTGTCCGCCGGGGGATGGAGGAGTCTCTGCCGGCAACCTGGACACAGAGGAATGGCCGCCATCCATGAGGGGAGGAAGGGTTCGCTGCTGGCCGTCTGGAGCGGTGGAGCCACTCCCAGGGGCAGAGGGGCTTGCTACCGGCCACCAGAAAGTTGAGGGGTGTTCCATCTGCCAGGGGTCGGAGGACTCGCTGCTGTCCGGCAGGGGAGGAGCAGCTGTCATCCGCCAGAAGGTGGAGGAGTGGTCGAGGACCAGGCAACGTCGTGTCTGGAAACCGGCGAGCAATTTTTCTCTCTCTCCTTTCTTTCTCTCACTGTCGATCTGCCTCGTTCTTTCCCGCTTCCCTTTTCCCTCCCCTTGTCTCCCTCCCAGGTCTCGAGGAAGGTGGGGAAAGCCTACCGGCAGACGCGGCCAGAAGGGGGTTCCCCGGCCTGAGGCAAAGGAGGGAGGAGTGTGACGAGGAGGAGGGTGGGGCCGAGCCGTGAGTGAGCACACCCGGTCCCATAATCGGGCTAATCAGCCGAGGAGAGGGATAAAGATGAGCTGGATGCAGCAGTTCGAGAGAGAGAGAGAGCCACGCGCAGCTGCCGTGTGTGTCTCTCTCCCGAAATCCCACTGGCCATTCCACTCGCATGCCGCGGCCCCAGGGAAGCTGACCCACTTGAGGAAGTAGCTACTAGACCCCGTCCATAATACCTGGACCTTGCTCTTTCTCCACTCCCTGTCTTCACATAGCCATGTTCACCATGATGGTGCCAGATCCCCCTTTATTTTGGACACTTTCCCACTTGGATACTTGTATTCCCCTTTTTGAACATTTTCCGTTGTTTATTCTAAAAAAAAATGTTTTTTTTTTTTTTTAAAAACACCTCCCGAGGCCTGATGCCACACCCACCATTTCTGTCTCTTGCTCACCCCACCACAGTGGTGCAGATTGACAGACAGCATGGTTGGCCATCAACAGTGACGTTACTCACCCTCTCATTAGTTCGATGGAACTCACCGGTTCGATGGAAAGTTTGGAGCAGGACGGAGAATCTGCAGCAAAAGGGTAAGAGGCACTTAAGTATTTAATCTGCGGTTGGCTGAGGCTGTCATGTTTAACCTGTTTGTCTCTGTCCCTGCCCGGGGCGAGTGAGGGGGTGAGCTGGCCCGGAGAGGTGTCCCCTACATGCCCACACTGACCGTAGGGCCTGGTTGAGGAGGTAGCATTCCTGTATGGACGGCTGAAGAGTGTGTACCTCCAGCTATAGGAGCATGGGAGGAGATGCTTTTCGGGTGACACTTAGAGGGGCGGAGGGGATGTGGCGGAACGTCCCACCCCTCCCTCTCGTTATTGTAGCCCCGCCTCTGAGGGCTGTCCTTCGGCCAGGCTCACAATAGAAGTGGGGCAGGAGAGTGGGGAGGAGCACTTTCATGTACTCAGTATTCAGTTATTTTCATGGACGCTGTTACACAGTATACTTGTGAAAAGGTTAACCAATCATAAGAAATAATTTACACAAAAAAATCTTAAAGGTGTAGAAGCAAGAAACCTTGGCTAACGTCATAAGTAGATAAACATTATAAGAGAAAAAAAAAAAAAATGCTACAAGTGTTGAATATTAATTCTTTTAAAACACCAGAGGTGGGTACTCCGTAATCCTACAATGGCAGAGATCCTCTCTCTCTCTCACACACACACACACACACACACACACACACACACACACACACACTAGAAAGCCACGTGCTGCTCTATTTATTAAAAACATACACTATGATCATTTCACTATTGTTTGAGAAGTTCTCAGCGGATCGTGACTAAGAGAAGCATGTGTGTGTAAATCCTGTGAGGATTTCAGATAAACACGGAATATCAGAACAGCTGTTGCTTTCTATAATCTCTATCACTCTCACACACACACTCTCTGGCTGATGACAGCTAAACACAGCATCACTCATATACAGTATTACTCTTCTTTAATATCTGTGAAACTTCACATGAAATTCCACCAAAAATTATTAAATGGATTGATTTTAAATGTTATTTGCACTCTCATATGGTTTGTATGTGTTTCTTGGTTGTGTTCTACCATAAACAACAGAACACAACATCAACTATTACATTAAACTCTTGTGCGCTATTCTGAAACATTGCACCATTATTCATCAAACATTATTTTTAATTTCTTTCAAACATCCGTCCTGGTCTGATCCGCTTTATAAGAGTTTTCTACACTGCCTTTCTGTAAAAACAACAGAAGTTGTCTTTTGCTGTCACCTTACTCTTGATACACTTGTGGACTATTCTGAAACATCACATTAAAATTCATTAAACATTATTAAATCAATTTATTTTTAAATGCTCACAGTGTGATCTGGTATTAGTTTTGTTATAACCAACTCATACACTATTCTAAACACAACAAAAAATAGACATTTAAATGGTCAAAAAACAACTAAATGCAACCAAATTAACCAAAAAATTTGAAAAAGTGTAAAGCAAGCGATCATGAAGGAAAAAAAAAAGAACAGAAATGGTGTAATACAACAAAATGCTTTAAAATCCTGAGAAGACATCCAAGGGTTTTTATGAGTTACCTGGTTGCCTTTCGGCATGAACAACAGACCACTACAAATTACATCAAACTCATGCTTTTTTAATTGCAATACAACAAAATTGTTAAAATATAAAAACAGCTAAAACAATAAAACTATACGGATTAAGAAATGTCTAACAGTGAAGAGGCATTGTGAAGGATTTGACAGGGAAAACAAAAAATGAGTAAATATCCTGAGAAGACATGCAATGAAACAAGTGAATGAACCATCCACCTAAACTTCAACCAGAACTTAGAGAAACACATACAGGCAAACGACCGTAAACCAAACGCATCAGTGAGCGTGCATACACGGGACTGACCTTGCACAGTTTCTGGTAACGCGGTGAGGAAATCGCCATTCTCTGGAGCCGGTGTAAGAAGACCACCACTTTCTGCAGAGACGTCCGAACTACAGCCATCATCTTAACTCTGCCTGCACACGACTGCCAGTGTCTGAGAGCACGCATCATCTCCGCCACACACATGCGCGCACTCACGCACGCTCACATATCCCCCACCACCAGCCGGGCGAAATATGACGAGACCTGACAAACATGTCCCACACACACACAAGCACAACTGAAGCACGTCAGGAGCACGGTGGTAATGAGCGCTGTCCTCTCCAGCGGTAAATAAGAGTCACGGAGAGAGAATTAATGTAGAACAGTGGAGAACGCCGAAGAACGAGGGAAAGACTGTTTGAGAGAGAGACAAACTCCAGTGTGTTTCTCTCTCTTTTAGCACCTAAAGCAATACGAAAGACAGAGAGAGAGGGAGAGAGAGAGAGAGAGAGAGAGAGAGAGAGAATAAATCCATAAAGGGAATGAGTGAGGGTGACACACTTACTGAAAGAGAGCGCGTCTCCTGAGATAAAGGGAGAAATGGAGCAGTGAGACATGACAGAAATGAAGAAGAAATGAAGAGAGCACTAATGAAATTGAATGGAAATCATTTACTCTCTCTCACAAAAAAAAAAAAACAAACAAAAAAACATGTATTACATACATAAAAAAGTCAAATAATAAAATAATAATAATAATCTCTCTCTCTCGCTCTCTCTCTGTGTGTGTCAAAGACCTATTATCGTTTTATTTTATCTCTCGGATGACCTGTGAATACACACATTAAAATGAAAGTCAATATGAAACCAAAATAGACACCATTTACTTTCTCAAAGTGTTAGTTCATCCAAAAATGAAATGCATCTTTTATTCAACCTCATTTCAGTCCAAACCCATTTGACTCTTGTTCTTCTGTAGCATACAAAATGAGATTTTTAACCCTTGAATGCAGTTCTGGGTCAATTTGACCCGTTTAACCTTTAACACTGATTTACATCAATTTAACTTTAACTTTCTGGTCTGAATCATCATGACATGCTCCACGGAGGTGATCTGGATCTGAAAATGTTAAAATTATTAATTGTTATTTATTTATAAACAATGCTATAAAAATAGTAACAAATAAGTTGTTACGGGTCAATTTGACCCGATTCATTAAAGACTTCAGAGAAAGCTGAAATATGCCAGAAAACTTGTCTTTTAAAATTGTAATGCAGTGTGAAATCAGCAAAATGAGCCTAACTGTTTGAAAACAATAGAAACCAATATCAGTATGACATATTGACCATGATGACAACAAATATGTTTGTGTACCCCTTTCCTCTACACACCCACCCACCCAAACACACAGACATATGTAAATTGTCACAATATTATTAGCTCAATAGAAAAAAAACAACGCAAGTCAATTGATACAAATAGGGAAGGGATGTATCCATAAATATATAATGTAGATAAAACATTTCTCTGTGAATTTGGAGCATTTACTTTCTATAAATTTAGTACATTTTACATTTGTAAATTACTGACAGGTTAGTTATTGATGATAAAAAAGTTGTTGGGGGGAAAATGTGCAAATTGTGACTGCTGAACTGAGATTTAACGAGCCGGGTCAATTTGACCCGCTAAGTGCTCCAGTGTTTGATTGATTGTCAACTGCACAGAAGGGTTAAGAATGTTTCTGTTGCTCCATTTCATCCAATGAAAGCATACAGTGACTAGGGGCTGTCAAGCTCAAAAAAAGGACCAAAAAAAGAACTGTAAAACATATCATAAAAGTAGTCTATATGACTCATGCACTTTGTTCCAATTTGTCTGAAGCAATACAAAAACTTTGTCACAAATGGACAAAAATATAAGCTATAAATTGCTTGAAATCTTTCCACATGCCATAGCTCTCAAAACTCATCCGCAAGGTACAGAAAACACTTAAAGTGAAAAACAGTTAATGTGACTTAATGTACTAAAACAATGACCTGGAAGGACAAAATTTCAATTGCATGCCCCTCGTCATAAACACTATCTACTTTCAAACCAACAACACCATAATCCAAAGCAAAAGATGACCATTATAAATAGTATAAATGATAATATAAAAAAACAATAAAGAAACAATTAACATTGCTCAAATGTACTAAGACGGCAGCACTGCAAGACCAAATTCAGTTTGCACCTTACTAACAATGAATACTATCTACAGGCAAGCTGATGAGCCCCGAATCTAAACTCAACTATTAAAGTTTGACGTTAAGCCTTGTCTTTATAATGGTTTTGCATGGGGGAAATCTGTTGTGTTCTTTATCGGAGCTTAATGTATTAAGACCAGATTATTTTTTTTCTTAAACAAGTATATGCAAATATCTTTGGATATTTTTGGAATACCATCTTCACAATGCACTCTAAGTCCTCGTGGTGGTATAGTGACTCGCCTCAATCCGGGTGGCGGAGGACGAATCTCAGTTGCCTCCACGTCTGAGACGGTCAATCTGCGCATCTTATCACGTGGCTTGTTGAGCACGTGACTGCGGAGACATAGTGCATGTGGAGGCTCCACACTATTCTCCGCAGCATCCACGCACAACTCACCATGTGTGAACCACATATTATAGTGACCATGAGGAGGTTACCCCATTTGACTCTACCCTCCCTAGCAACCGGGCCAATTTGGTTGATTAGTAGACCTGGCTGGAGTCACTCAGCACGCCCTGGATTCAAACTCGCGACTCCAAGGGTGGTAGTCAGCGCGTTTATTCGCTGAGCTACCCATGATATATGATTAGTGCGACCACCTCTCAGTCACAGTCTTCCGCAAGGTTACATGAAGAGTCTAATTTTGTCTTTCCTAAAATAAATGCACACTCACAACTCTCTTTCGAGAGTTCTGAGAAGTTTTACATCAAAGCGACAAAGTGCTTGAATGGTATTATCAAATAAATGATAGGTTCTTACTGAGAACGTGAAAGCATTTTAGAAGTGATTCTGACATCAAGACATCAATAACATGTCACTCTCATGGCATTGAAATTAACGTCAAACAAATAAAGACATCAGGCGAGATAAAAGACAATTTCATGGCATGCCATTCAATGGTTACTGACTGACAATCACAGACATGTTTTTGTGGTAATAAATAAATAAACCTGAACCTGTCCTTGAGAAACATGAATGCTGAAAAATGGCAAAACAGGACTGACTACAAAGGGAGGATTGTGAAAAAAAACTAAAAGAAACGGTTTGTGACAAAGAGGAAGAAATATCCAGAAAGACGTTAAGCGAAAGATAGATGAAAAACAAAATGACACAAAACGAGCATGACAACACTTAGAAAGTCTTTTAAAGTGATTGGATGACAGTTGATGGATTTTGCAAGGCACAACGATGTGAAGCGGCAATTTTAACAGTGATAACAGTGGCAACGTGGCTCGTTTTATATGAATTTAGAGATTTTATACTGACCATTTAACAATGCCTTCAAATATCATCCATCTGTTTTATAAAAACACACAAATTCTACTTCAGTGTGCATAAGCATTGTGAGTGTGTAGAGTCCTGATTTCCAAGTGAATCTTACAGTAGGCAGATAAGCAGAGATATTCCAAGCATGATTAGAGAGGACAGCAGATAAAGAGCTCAAACTGTGAGGTATGACTCTCACAGAACAAACAGAGACTCACCCAAGAAACCAAGACGTGATGTAGAGAGAGAGAGAAAAAGAGAGAGAGAGACACATCTCAACTGCAGTGATCTACACCTTGATTGCACGCATGCTTATGGGGGAACTAATGAGCAATGATGGTAGATAATTGAATATCGCTCACACACTTCAGTGCTTTTATGTCCTAGATCAGTCTCAGCCTCAGAAGGCATGCCCGCAGTCCATTCACTGACCGACTGCTGCCTTGTGCACACGAAACTGGTAAGAGCTGACTGAAAATCACAAGCTCCAATGTGATTGGTTGCCTTTATGCAACTTCTGGGTGTCAGTGTGCACAGGTTTTTATCAGTCTGCCTAAAAACGGACTGAAAAAAAGTTTATTCTCCAGAACACAAATTAAGATTTTTAGAAGAATATTTCAGCTCTGTAGGTCCATATAATGCATGTGAATGGTGGCCAGAACCTTGTAGCTCCAAAAATCACAAACGAAACATAAAAGTAATCCATATGACTCCAGTGTATAAATCCATGTCTTCAGAAACAGAAAATAGGTGTGGCTGAGAAGTCTTTATTTAATACTATAAATCTCCACTTTCACTTTCACCTTTACATCTGAAAGTCAAAATGGAAATTTAAGAGTAGAAAATGACTTAAATATTGTTATTTTTACCACCTGCACCTTGCATATTGCTTCTGAAGACATGGATTTATACACTGGAGTCATATGGATTACTTTTATGTTTCGTTTATGTGATTTTTGGAGCTACAAGGTTCTGGCCACCATTCACATGCATTGTATGGACCTACAGAGCTGAAATATACTTTTAAAAATCTTAATTTGTGTTGTGCTGAAGATAGAAAGTCATCCACATCTGGGATGGCATGAGGGTGAGTAAATGATGATAGAAGTTTCATTTTTGGGTGAACTATCCCTTTAATAGGTACCACACTAATACAATCAGCACTTCTGGGGAAGAACATGTCACTGGATGTGCCGAAGTCTGCCAGGTCAGTGGCATCTTTGAAAGATACTCAAGAGTTTTGTTTGAAATACTTAGAAGCAAGAAAATAAAGATAAAGATGCTGTTACAGCAGAGCTACAGTAGAGTTCCAGAAGTAAAAATTGCATTATTTTTTCCCCAAGGATAATTCAGTTTTAAAAACAGCTCTGAGGTTGTTAATCGATGGTATGTGCTTCTGCTGAAGCCATCATTTTTAAAAGCAGAATTCCTAGTGAAGAACTACACTACCAAGATCCTGAAGACAAAGACCCACAAAACACAGCACTGCGGAAAACAAAGTGCACCAACAGAGCTCTGCAGCCACCACAAACTTCAATGACGCACTGTGAATGACATTCGAGTTGGTCTGTCTACACTTTCAAACTACTATTTGCATATATCTGAATATTTTGCAGTAAACTTCATTATATACAGTAGTATCTATACTTATAACCAACATCTTAAAATCAGTAGTTTTATATTTTTCTATTATTTTAATTCAATAGACTGAATACAGAATTTGCAAAGTGGACCAGACTTTATATCGAAAATCCAAAGTCCGGCAATGCACAATTAGACTCAAATGGACTTCTCAACATCCACACATCACAGACAGAGCGTAAACTCAGCTCTTACCCCCAGCTGGCCTTTCAGTTCCTTGATGCGGACGGAGTCCTGGGCGAGCTCCTCCCTCTGGGCGGCATCAGATAGCACATTGAGGGTAGTCTCCGCCTCCTGCAGCCACTTCAGGAAGGACTCGAGCTCTCGGAGGGACGCCTGCAGGGTCTTTAGGTCTGAATCCAAAGCCGCCTGGCGGTCAGTGGCCCTGATAACAATGAACCAGTAAAAACACAGCGCTAAATCACAGCTGTACACTCAGTGAGTGTCGGTTCATTTATTTATCCATTAATCCAAACAACTGCAACCAGTTATTAACATGTACAAATTAAATTGCTCTATGTCAGGAGACATCTTTACCGCGGTGTGTGTGACAGCTGCAGGTACTAAACATCGTGTTTTCATGATTGCATGTGTCAGAATGAAAGGATGTTTATATTTGACGTGACGTACAAAGCTGCTACAGATGGCATGCTGTTTTAGAGGGTGTTTGTGTGTGATTAATGGAAATACGCATTTCTCTTTTGGCCGAGTGCCAGACTTCATGATTAGTGTATTAAACGTGCACACAGTGGTGTCCAAAAGTCTGAGACCACGTTAATCTGGAGTTCAAAATCTATTTCAAACCTCTATATAAACAAAGTTTTTTGGAATTTTGGGAATAAAAAAAAAACAAAACAAAAAAACATAAAATTAGGGGAAAAATGTAAGGTTTTGCCTTTTTTCTAAGTCTCTAACTAAATGTAAGCAATCCTGATAAAAGTATTTGAAATTAAATTTGAAAAAAGCAAACTAACAGCATTTTCACTAGTGGTCTTAGATTTCACAGCCCTCTGTGTGTGATCCATGTGTGTGCGCATACAAGTATGCACATGCTTTTATTATTTACGCACCTGTTATTGACGCTGTTCCACAAAGTGTTGAGTTTGTCCATAACCTCTTTGACCTTGCGTGTGTCATCAGCTGCATATTCCTGCAGCAGCTGATTGGACAGTTCGTTAAAGGAGGTCACACTCTCCTGTCCTCCACTGAGCACCTGCAGGAACGCCTGACAGACAAGGAAATCAATTCATAAACCTACAATCTACAACAGCACAACCTATGCTTAACTATGACAATGTTCATGGAGTCACTATAGAAATCAAGGTTTAAATGGGTCTGTTGTTGCAGAGAGTGACTCTGAAGGTGTCAGGTAACCTGAATTGACTCGGAGATGAACATCAACATCAACTATAAGGCTAAAATCTTCCTCTAATCCAACAATATGCAATCTGATCCTAGGGAAAACACTCAAATATGTGCTTATGTTTAAAACGTCTGATTAATGTATGTGTACACCAAACAGTAAGCCAGTAAATTATGATTCTAGCATCCCCTACAGGGAAGTTTCAGACAGCAGTGTGCGTCACCCAGTTAAACAGTAGAGAAAGTAGTCATTTCAGACACTTTTATCCAAATAATGATTTCTGAGTATTGGAAATCATCAGCAAATTATGTCTTATAAATTAGTTGAATATGTTCAGAGGTATTCACCAGAAATGTGTTTTTTCCTTGTTATAAATACTGACAAATATTGCACTGACTTCAGTGAATGGATGAATAAAGACTACATCATGATTTCAAACTGATTTTCAGCTATATCTAGTGAATTGCCACCATGGTCGGACAAACGATATGACAAAATAAGGTGCTGACAAAAAAAAAAAAAGAATGAGAAAAAAAAAAAGGTGTTGATATGTTGCATATCACACATGTATATAAATGCAGTGGCCATTTTGTTTATTTGATGTTGCTAACTGCTGACAGGACCCATTGAAATTATTTTTAAAGGAAATTACCTAGAAATATAAAATATAAAACTCTAGCCTGAGCCTGTGTAACCTTGTTGAGCTCAGAGCAGTGAAAATTTAGACCTTTAGAATTAAGACTGACTTTAATTTTGCCTGATTTTTTTAATTTTGTTTTTTTTATGCTTTCATAAAAACCTGATGGTGTTGACAAAAATGAGGTTCATTTAAAAGTTTCAGCCCTCATTAGCTTTGAATCTACTAACTCTGTTATCACTTACTCATTTTAAATCATACCTAATTTTGTAAAAACAAGTATAAATCGTGTTTTGATTAATGCATTTATAATGGACATAAATGGGGCGAGACATTCTGGAGGGTTTACAAATAGAAACATGCAGCATGTGTATTGTTAAAGCACTTATATGAATTCACACGCACATAAAATATATTATTTGAACTGTAAAGTGGTAAAAGGACTACTTTTCTAGGTGGATGAACTACTGGTTATGTGTTAGCAATGTAATCTATGTAGACAAACAGTAAACAGTTCCTTTTTGGTATGCTTGCAAGCAAAAATCATTGGCTGAACTTGATTAAATTATGGACAGTGGTTCCACATGTTTGAAATGAGTTTTCTTACATTTTCTTTTTCTTTTCTTTTTTTTCCTCCCCAATTTGGAATACCCAGTTCCCACTGTTCTCTAAGTCCTCATGGCTGCGTAGTGACTTGCCTCAATCCGGGTGGCAGAGGATGAATCTCAGTTGCCTCCGCGTCTGAGACCGTCACTCTGTGCATCTTATCACGTGGCTTGTTGAGCGCGTTACCGCGGAGACAACTCACCGTGTGCCCCACCGAGAGTGAGAACCACATTATAGCGACAACGAGGAGGTTACCCCATGTGACTCTACCCTCCCTAGCAACCGGGCCAATTTGGTTGCTTAGGAGACCTGGCTGGAGTCACTCAGCATGCCCCGGATTCGAACTCGCGACTCCAGGGGTGGTAGTCAGCGTCTTTACTTGCTGAGCTACCCAGGCCCCAGTTTTCTTAAATTAAAATAACCATGTAATTTCAACTTAAATACTTCAAGTAGAGGTAATCTAACTGAATCAAGTAAACCCAACAACATTTAATAAGTCAAAATAACTCAAATGAAACTCTTGTAGTGACATGCAAGCTAGTCACTAGGAAATGTTAGCATGCTAAATACATGCTGGTGGGAAGCAACACTGAGTGCAACCTGGTTAGAACAGCAATTGCCAAATGGATAAAGCAACAAGCAGGACACTAAAAATCTGGAGTCCCATTCAAACCATGCTGGGAACTAGAAATTCTCTGTCCAGTTTGAGTTAACCAAACAAAAACTATTCATGTTGTCCAAATGCAAATGGATTAAGTAATGCTGACAAGACTAGAATCAACTCAGTTAATTCAAGTTTCCTGGGTTATATGGATTTCTGAGTAATATGAACATGGGAGGATTGAGTAAAACTGACGAGAGTGAAAGTTCATTTTTTTGTGTGAAATTTACTGGGTTTTGTGGCTTTTGGCGGTCATGACAGTAGTTTAAATGTTGGATATAACTTTGCATGAGTTTAGTAAGCAATTTTATCACACTAGTCATTTGAACATGTATAACATTTAATTATTGTGCCTGTATTTTCAAAACAAACTGTATTTTAATGCTAACCCAGGTGCAATGCCTTGCCCTTATAGACTTGCCTTGCACTTACTTACTGAGGGATGAGCAAACTATTTTCTGTGGTAGTTAGCAGAGTCAAAGATGATAAACATACATTTAACCCCTGTATAACACCTCCCCCAATTTTATCTAGTAATAAATTATCAGTTACTCTTTTAATCTGTACTTTGTAAATAGAATTCAGACATAAATTCTGTATCAGAATCAAAACTGGGCTTGGACTTCTTGAACATATTGTGCCTAAAAAGAAGCCCCTCCACATAAGAACTTGTTTCTTGTATCTTATAGCTTCAAAGGTCACATTTAGTCCATATGCTCACAAACATTTTATTGTTTAAAAACTATTTGAGTTTGCTACGTTAACGCCCACACTGGAATGGAGCTTTCCTACACCGAAAACAGAGCCTTTCAATGCATACTTTCAAAGTGCTTTCAATCTTAAACGGATAAGTGTGGATGTGGCCTGAGAGTTAATATAGTTCAAAGGTCTCACCTTGTTGTCATTGATCTGTTTGGTCAGCGGCTCTCGGCTCAGCTGCAGCAGGTTTTGCAACTGCATCTCATTTTGACCAATCAGAGCCTTCACCTTCCGTCTCTGCACCTCCCACTGGTCACTGTGGCCAATCATGCGATCCAGCTGCTGAAGCCGCGCCTCCACTCCATGCTGTGTACTGTCCCATTGGCTGCGCACTTTCTCCACTGAATACACAACAGAAAATGAGGAACGGTTGTCACTATCTCTCAGAACAGATGATGTTCATTAATACAGTTCTTCTGCTCCATTAGCTGCTGTTTACCTCTTACAAAAGTGCCATCCAGAAAATATCTGACACTTTATTCATCATCCCCAAGTTTCTAGCTATAACTGTTTTCACTTCTTTTTCTTTATTAATTTATTTTTTAACAATGACCAATTTATCAAAGCAGTCTGCTGTATACCCTGACCATAAAACTCAACTCTAGAAACACTAAGACACTTTAAAATTTAACTGGAGAGTAACACATTTCATACATCACATATGGATGTAAAATCTAAAGGGACAAGCATGGAGTGAGAGCATATAATTAACATTCTTTTGATAACTTTTTGGTGAAGACAGGGGTCTAAATGTTACAAGCAAAATTTAGAGCAAATCGTAAAAAAACAGTTAAGCAGGAGTTCGAAAAAGTAGGATTTTTTTTGCACCATTCGGAGTAAATTCTAGAGACTGTTGTGCATGAAAATCCCAGGAGATCAGCAGTTACAGAAATACTCAAACCAGCCCATCTGGCACCAACAATCATGCGACAGTCCACATCACTGAGATCACATTTTTTCCCCATTCTGATAGTTGATGTGAACATTAACTGAAGCTCCTGACCCGTATCTGCATGATTTTATGCACTGCTGACACACGATTGGTTGATTAGATAATTGCATGAATAAGTAGATGTACAGGTGTACCTAATAAAGTGCTCACTGACTGTATATTTTGTTTTGCTTGACTTGGACTTCACTTAAAGAGCAGAAGTAGAAGCAGCAAAAAAAGCAGCAGCAGCAGAAGAAGAAAAGGATGAAGCAGCAGAAGAAAAAGAAAGGCTAATTTGTACTTAGTAGGCGAATAGGCATCGCTTTGTTCACCTACAAATTATGACAAAATGCAGTGAAGTTTTTGTTCTGTCAATATATTCATTTGAGAATATTTTTTATCCTGTTTACGCACAACTCTGAAATTCTTGACCTAGGAGAACTCGGCTGATCGAAGAGCATTGAAGATTGGTTAAAACTAATCGTGGGTGTGGTTTGGACATTATGTTTTTTATTTACAATCGCACGTACCAGCTGAGTTGTTACCTAGGTTACTGTCATTAAAATGGATAACTTTGAAGCCCGTCTCTCAGAGATTATGCAGTATACTTTTTTATATGATTTGCAGCACAAACTCCACAAAGACAGAGTGGCCACAAAAAATGAGTGGAGACTGGAGTTTTTAAAAGTAGAAGGGGCTCCGTGACAAGTTTAATAAAGCAAAGAAGCGATGCAGCATTAAAAGCGGCGATCCACAAAGAGAAAAAACCTGCATTATTGGCATTAATTCAGTGGTTTGAACAGTACGTTAAACACACGACATCAACCTCAATGGAAAAAATTTTAAGTAGTAGAAAAGGCGGCTACGTTCACCTAGGGTGTTTTAGTTAGAAATGGATGAAGTGGATAAGCAGGAGAAGAACCTACAGTGCTTAAAGGGTTAGTTCACCCCAAAATTAAAATTAAGTAATTGTTTGCTCACCCGTGTTGTTAAAACCCCCATTTGACTTTCTTTTTCTTAACACAAAGGGAGAAATTGTGAAATAATGTTGTGCTCAGTGATGTCATAAAAAGGCAGTTTATGGTGATCACATCTTCAAGCTTCAAAAGGACACGATTCAGAAGTCTAATAAATTATTCCATGAGACTCATGATTGTTATGAAAGCATCCGATTAGTTTCTTGAGAAACAAACCGAAATCGAATGTCTTATTTAGCTAAACTGTTGCCCAACCATTGATCTCCTCTGCTCGTTCATGATAAGACTGCATGAGAGCAACAGATACCACCCCCCCCCACACACACACATAAGATGGAGCATTTTGTTTATCTAAAAACCATGCCCGCCACAGCAATAGCGACAACAGAACACAACACAGCTGCACACAAACCAGAGAACTGAACTAACTAAATATGTCTGATGAGTTTATAGTGGGAGAATAGATGCATTTCTATGCCCAGCCTTATTTGTTTGAAACAGAGTTCTGAATCAAACTGAGAGAGAAAGACAGAGGAGGCCGAAGGCAGCCACAGTCACAAACCTGACCTGACGGCATACGACATGCGATAAAAGGTATATTCTCTATGTTAATCAGAGTTTTTCTCCTAACCAGCCGTGACGAGCGACGAGACATTCTGTTGATCGATTGGTTTCTATTTCCAGCATTGCACCAGGTAACCACATCTGCTGTGAACTGGCACCGGTACAAAAATTCTCATAACAGTATATTAAAGCCAGCATCTCAGTAGCCAGGTAAAACTTTCTTGATTTTGAATGTTGCACCAACAGAATGTTTTCACCGAGGTCTCACTGTCTTCAGGCAGAGGTCTGTTACACACACATAAGTTCAGAAGAGAGAAGAGGTTTACAGACATTCCTGCATCCTCTATCGTTCAGTTTGAATCCTGTTTCAAAATAAGGCTGGGCATAGAAGTGCATCTATTCTCCGACTACAAACTCAGACATATTTAGTAAGTTCAGTTCTCTGGTTTGTGTGCAGCTGTGTTGTGTTCTGTTGTTAGTATCGATGTGGTGGACCTGTTTTAAAATTTTCCCTTGAACGCCCCATCTCGCGATCGGGCTACGTGAGCTGTTGCTCTCATCCAGTCTCATGAACGCACACAGGACAGCAACGGTCGGTCAACAGTTTCACTAAATAATACATTAGATTTTGGTTTGTTTCTCACCAAACCTCATCGTATGATTTCATACAATCGTGAGTCTCATGGAATCATTTATTAAACTTCTGAATTATAGGGTACAACGAGGCTAAAGGCACCCCTTAAGGAAATTTAGCTTTTTTGTACCACAACTGGGGTAAAAGGCCCCTAGGGGGTTTAAAGTGATATCGTGTATATATATATATATATATAGGCAACAGTAACAGGGCGCAATTTATCAACTAATGCAAATAATGTTGAGACAGCAAGATGCTTTTTTGAGTAGCAAATTAAGATGATGCTTACTCAAAATAACTACTTCAGGAAAAAGTCAACAATTTCTGGTTAATTTCAAACACATTAAGCATTTTATCACGTCTGAAGTATTCTATAAACAAACTAATCTCTATTATGATTGGATGAGTCAATGTGAGCCCACTTTGAACATTTTTCATAAAAAATCTATTCCCCCCACTTTAAAAAGAACAATGTGTTTAATAGGGGCCTTTAGCCCCTGCAACAAGGGGTCTTTTTACACAAATACCATCCTTACACTTATTGGACAGTTATTGAAAAATGTTTGATTTAATGAACTTGAACAAAAGCAAAAATGATAAAAAAGTATTTTGTCTCAAAAGAAATGTGTTCATTTCAGGGATTTTCATTAGCTACATTAATTTACAACATTTTAAAAACATAAAAAATTAGATCAAACAACTCCAGCCAGGTCTCCTAAGCAACCAAATTAGCCCGGTTGCTACGGAGGGTAGAGTCACATGGGATAACCTCCTCATGGTCGCGATTAGTGGTTCTCGCTCTCAATGGGGCATGTGGAAATTTGTGCTTGGATCGCGGAGAGTAGCATAAGCCTCCACATGTTGTCATTCTCCGTGGTGTCATGCACAACAAGCCACGAGATAAGATGCACAGATTGACTGTCTCAGAAGCGGAGGCAACTGAGACTTGTCCTCCGCCACCCGGATTGAGGTGAGTAACCGTGCCACCACGAGGACCTAGTTAGTAGTGGGAATTGGGCATTCCAAATTGGGGAGGAAAGGGGATAAAAAAAAAATATATATATTTTTGATCAAACTGCCTCAAAATCAACATTTACACTCCACACACAAAGATCTTATGGAACAGGAAACATTTCCAGTGTATAGTGACAAACAGGTGTTTAGGAAATTTCTGTGGTAGATATTTTTGCTATTTAGTGTTTTGGGAGAAAATAAAAACAATGGAGCCTTTTACCCCACAGAGCCTTTAGCCCTGTTGTACCCTACTTCTGCGTTCTTCTGAAGCTTGAAGAGGTAGTCACCATAACCTGCCATTGATCACTGAGCACAAATATTTTCACAATTTCTACCTTTGTGTTAAGAAAAAAAAAAAAAAGGGAAAAGAAAGTCATGTGATAATAACACAGGGGTGAGCAAACAATAACTGAATTTAAATTTTTGGGTGAGCTATCCCTTTAAACCCTTAATTAAGATGATGAAGTTGAAGATGAAGAACATGCTCACGTTTCTCTGAGATGGAAGTGCGCACATCTAGGTTGGAGGTTTTGTTCTTAATGTTCTGAGCCAGAGTGATGATGTCCTCCAGTTGAGGATGTCTCTGCTCTAGATCACCTTTAGTCACCTATACACAAAGCACAGAGATAGAATGACCGACAGAATAACAATCAGCATAAAAACATCATAGAAATTAAGCAAAGTCATATTAAACTGGAAAGTAAGATTATCTAGATAATAATTATCTTATTTTTTTACTTGCAGTGTTCATCTGGCATGACCAAAACACATTTGTGTTTACTGAATAAAGCATACACATATACATATATATATATATATATATATATATATATATATATATATATATATATATATATATATTCATAGAGATTGCTGGGGCGGATTTTCATTTGAATTAGAGGTACCAATCCTTGCATTTAATAAATACAAATGCTTAGTGCAAAATACAGTACAACACATTTAAATCAAGTTAAGACCACAACTGGGTCTCTTCGACTATCTGTCCTGTGTTAGACCAGTGTAGTTTAACTGTTTTTTAATTCAAAGAAAATGGAATTTAAAAAATGCTAATTCCACAATGAAATCAGTTAGACCTTCATAGGGCAGTATCATTTTATACTACAAATGTCCCCAATATGACAAAAATATCCTGAGATATGAATGCAGTTCAACAGAGGTTTTGGCTTTCTGAACCATCAAGCGCCCCCTGGAGTAAGAACAATTTCTCTCTTTTCATAAGATGTAGATATGAGCTGGTAACAGTTGTTGTCCAATCACACAAACAAATACATATCAAGTCAACTTAAATTAAACATCTTCAAACGGAAGACAAACACCCTCCCAGGTGGAAGCACATTCTCTCGTCCTCACACACTCTCTTGTTCTGACCTGCAGGCGGCCGATGGTAGTGAGGATCTCATCTTTTTCTCCCACAGTAACAATGTTGGATTTGAGCATCTGGTGAATGAGCAGGAGCCAGTCCGCCAGCTCTGTAGCTGTTTGGTTGAGATCGGTTGGGCCCACCAGCTCTGGACTTTGATGTCGCTCCTCGCTCATCAGACTGACCACGTGAACAGCAGATGGCACGCCCGCTGAGACATACAAAGACATTTATTGAGGGGTGAATTCACAACAGTTGGGTCACTTTTGTATGCGATATTTCTGCACACAAATCTTCGTCTTATTCACGAACCCTTCGCAAACAGTCTTAGGCTGCTATCAGACATTTTCTTAAATTAATATTCTGAACACTGGGTGTCGCTATAAAGTGCAGTCACATTTCACAGCGCATCGTCAGTTAAGGAGTTTGAAATGAACGGATAAAGCGCCACGCAAAAGAATGATGCATTTGTGAAAGGATTGCTATCAGGTTAGATACTTTGCTCACGTACACGTTCTCGATAAATTGTCCCGATACCACCATGCATCATGCAACTGAGTAGAGCTATTGTTGTGCAGCATCAAATGGCGCTGGGAGGCGTAAATAATTTTTCATGTTTCTATGAAAATCGGAACAAACCAAATCACTACAATGAATTCAATTTCCCAGCTGTACAGAGGACATTAAAGGAAAGTGCGCGGCCGCTCCCGTGTCTCTGTGCACGCTCGAACTCAGTGCGGCCGCGCACTTTCCTTTAATGTCCTCTGTACAGCTGGGAAATTGAATTCATTGTAGTGATTTGGTTTGTTCCGATTTTCATAGAAACATGAAAAATTATTTACGCCTCCCAGCGCCATTTGAGAGTTAAGACATAAAAGAGAGTGCGAGAAACTCAATCATCTCTCCCAGTAATGTGCGCGCTCAGCTCGGCCTTGAGCGTCAACCAAGTTAAAGGGAGCGCAATCATTTTGATCAAATTAAAATCAAAAATTTAAATTGTATTTGTAACAGAATAACAGAACAGAAACTATGATTGAATTACTAATATACAGAGAGTAATTCCTTAAATCACGTCATAGCAGGCAAATATTCTGATTATTATGATGCATCAAACCCAGAACTGCTCAGAAGCAACTCTATGTGCTTTGCAGTGACACTGAAAAGACTTTAAAAAATAAAAACACAAAATCCAAGAGCATTGAAATTGACAAGTTAGTATAATATTTCGAATAATAATGTTATATTACTGCATTGTCAGAAATTAACAGGGCCAATAATTGCAGATTGGATTTTATTTTCAGGTGCATTTATGTTTATGAGGGCATTTTTTTCTAAACATATAAACATGTACAGTGTCATACTTCTATTAAAAACATTTTATGTCATAACGTGTAATGCTACTCTTAAATTAGAATTTTGAGGACTATATCAGATAGAATAAATAGATAAAAAATAAAAAAACAGAACCCAGGGCATATTTTGCACCAACATTTTAAACTTCAGGGCATTTTTTTGTCACTTTTGGGGGTATTTTGCCCCGAGCCCCCCTTAATGTCCGACCCTTCATCACTGTTCTATTGCAAGTTTTCCTGGTGAGAGAAATATCCTTTATTAAAACAAAATGTGATTAAATCTCAAACCTGCCCATCTGGCACCAACAATCATGCCTTGGTCCAAATCACTGAGATCACATTTTTTCCCCATTCTGATGGTTGATGTGAACATTAACTGAAGCTCCTGACCCGTATCTGCATGATTTTATGCACTGCACTGCTGACACATGATTGGCTGATTAGATAATCGCATGGATGATTATTGGTGCCAGATGGGCTGGTTTGAGTATTTCTGTAACTGCTGATCTCCTGGGATTTTCACACACAATAGTCTCTAATATTTACTCCAAATGGTGCCAAAAAAACATCCAGTGAGCGGCAGTTCTGTGGATGGAAATGCCTTGTTGATGAGAGAGGTCAACAGAGAATGGCCAGACTGGTTTGAACTGACAAAGTCTACGGTAACTCAGATAACCACTCAATTGTGGTGAGAAGTATATAATCTCAGAATGTTATTCTGAGATGCGGGTTGAGCTGTTTTGGCGTCACGAGGGGGGACCTACACAATATTAGGCAGATGGTTTTAATGATGTAGTTGATCTGTGTATATATTTACGTGTGTCAGTGGGAATTTCATACACTAATACACATTGCAGTTTGTACACTGAGTGAAACAAATTCGATCATTTCATTCTACAAATTGAGACCTTTCCAATGATAACACATGCCTATCTCATCTTTTTTTAAGGTTTTACCAACTCTGAATATAATAGTTGTGATGATAAATTTGCAAATGATAAGAACAAAACAATTATTTGTCAGCAAATCAGAAGGCATTATTTCAGAATTGGTATGATCAGCTATAAGCATTGTAAAGTCCAGATTCTAAGCTTTAAAATGACGCCAATTTTGTTCAGATCAAGAAAGAGATTGCTAATTTATTACGTAATTATTAATTTATTTAACTTTTTTTACTGAACAAAGTGTGTATGTGTGTGTCCATTTCACCTGTCTTTACTGAACTCACCTGTAAATTGCTGCTGATCAACCTGTTGTGTCCATGGCGACAAAGACTGTTGTGGTGTCTCCTTCAATCTGACATCCAGAGCCTTCCAATCCACTGCAAGCTGCTCAATTTTACTCTATAAACACGCACAAACACACAATTCAGTTAAATTCTGATGTACCCTCTCTATCCTTGTGTAACATTCAAAAAAGTGACTTGACAAAACCACTCAAAGTGTTGAATGTAGTAGAGTCATGTGTTCTTCAGTAATCTGTAAAGTTGTTGGGCGACTGAAACCTTTTCCTGTGGTAACAGCAGCTGTTTCCTCTGGAGCTCGATGGAGTATGACAATAACTTCTCCAATTCTCGCTTCTGCTCTCGCATGGACATCTCCAGAACCTACACACACAGGTATGTCAGATCTCAGGAGACAATACTCTAGAATTATTTGAGAGCTGAGGGCAAGATTTTAGCTGTCGTATGGCTTCAGAAGATTCAAATGGACTACTTGTATGATACTTTTGTAATTTTTGGATCTCAACAGCATCCACCGATCTAGTGATTGGTTTAGTTACCTGTAGCTGTCCAATATCTCTTATCTCTAAATATCTCTTTTGGTTTTTTGTTGATTTGATTTTATAGATAACAGCCTTAATTGTTCAGATAAAAAAAATTACAAAAATAGACTCTCAGACTAATTGTTTTTTTATATGGCACAAAAATGCCCCTGAAAATCAATTCCAGTGGGGGCAATTATTGCCTCTTAACCCTTGTGCGACCTTCGAGACATTTTTGTCTTTTTCATTTTAGTTTTTTCAATCATTTTGGCTGTTAATGCCAACAGCATAAATTTTGCCTAAGGTGTGTATTTTGGGGGGAATTTTGATATTTCAACCTCACTTCCTATAATACATCTATAATACACTGCGTACACAAAATAGTTACACTCAGGAACTTCAGGACAAAAATGTCCCCATTGAAACCCATTAAAACTGCAATATTTGATCCCAGTGCCATTAAAGCATCAAATCATGAATTCTATTATATTATGCTTTCATTCCGAAGCCCTGGCTTCAAAATTATTATTTTTTTATATTTTCCACCAGATGGCGCCATTTTTCTCATGTTTAGCCTATGGAGCAAATACATGCTTTTTCCCTATTTTCTGTTTACTGTATTATAGAGCACTGCAGACCAGTTGAATAAATAATGCAGCTAAAATTGTGTGGGTGTGTTGGTATAGATGTCAGAGTGTGTTTTGTATGTGTGTATTGAGAAATGTGTGTGTGTGTGTGTGTGTGCGTGTATAAAAAACAACAGTGGCATTATGTAAACAAACTGGCATTTAAAGGGTTAAAATCCTGAACATGAATGAATATTTGGTTGTTCTGATCAGGACTGATGTTGGTTAAAAAAATTAACTAATTGAAAGTGGAAAATAATATTAATATATAATATTATTATGGCAGTTTTTTGACACAGACATTTTTGTCCTCAAAGGACCTCTGAGTAACTTTTTTAAATTGACGCACAAGGTTTAATCAAAAAAAGTTTTTTTTTTTTTTTTTTTTTAATTTGTGACACTGTCCAGGACTAGTGTTAGTCTAAAACTGACTGACCTGTGTCTCAGTGGGTGTGACATCACTCTTTGACTGGCTGGTGATGTAAACCCAGTCACCCAGTCTGTTTATGCGATCCTGGAACTGCCCGTATGATGTTAGCCTGCTTTCGTCCTGGACCTGTGTGTGTGTGTTCAGACGCCCCTCCACCTCACGCACCTTATCCAGCAACTCACGGCTCACCTGGACACACACACACACACACACACACAATGACAATCCATAACACTTGGCAGGTGTCCATTATGACAGTCAATCACACAGATAGAGAGAAAAGGAGAAAGAGAAAGAGAGAGAGCGAGACAGACAGACAGAAACGGAGTGGCTGGATTGTGTGATATGGAGGTGGTTTCATACTTTACTCCAGCTGATGTTTATCTGGCGTAGTTTATTCACATGAGTGTCTCTATTTTGGGAACTCAGAATGGATTTTGACAAGATCTGAGAGCCAGTCTTATTCAGCCATGATAACATCTCATTCTGACCATCCATTTCCTCTGTCAGAGCCTGAAAGAAAGACAGACACAGAGACGGAGACAGAGATGTTAAGCTGAATTTAGCGGTAACTCAGTGTGGTGTGTTTAAATATATTCACTACTAACTAAACTTCACTACATCGACAGTACTGACATTTTTATTTTATTTTATTTATGTCAAAAGCTTTTCCTAAGCGCTACATCACCGTTTTCATTAATTAGATGCCATTAGATAGCATGCCCTCCTAAAATGTCTCTCGCAAGTAGCACGGAGAGCTTTGTTGCAGTTGAATTGGTTTAATCGGCTGATTTACGGATTCATTCGAGTCATCCTTCACAGACATGCAGTCATTCAATAGTGCTCCAAGAAGTCCCTGTGTGGCATTTAACATCATCTTTTATGTAGCCAATAAATATTCATTTAAATTCTGCTGCCAATGTTTTGATTCAGTTAAAAATTAGGATGTTTTCTAGTTTTATTAGTTGCATTTAGAGTTAATGTATGTCTGATGCTTTCTCCCTAATGTAAGACCCTTTTTGTTTTAGTTCCAGATAAATCCTGTTTTTTTATTTATAATGTATCAAAAAAATAGAGTATAGCCCTTAAATGACTTTATGTTCAGTCATAAGACTCTACATTTTGCACGCTGATACACTATATTGCCAAAAGTATTCGCTCATCTGCCTTTAGACGCATATGAACTTAAGTGACATCCCATTCTTAATCCATAGGGTTTAATATGACGTCGGCCCACCCTTTGCAGCTATAACAGCTTCAACTCTTCTGGGAAGGCTTTCCACAAGGTTTAGGAGTGTGTTTATGGGAATTTTTGACCATTCTTCCAGAAGCGCATTTGTGAGGTCAGACACTGATGTTGGACGAGAAGGCCTGGCTCGCAGTCTTCGCTCTAATTCATCCCAAAGGTGCTCTATCGGGTTGAGGTCAGGACTCTGTGCAGGCCAGTCAAGTTCTTCCACACCAAACTCGCTCATCCATGTCTTTATGGACCTTGCTTTGTGCACTGGTGCACAGTCATGTTGGAACAGGAAGGGGCCATCCCCAAACTGTTCCCACAAAGTTGAGAGCATGGAATTGTCCAAAATCTCTTGGTATGCTGAAGCATTCAGAGTTCCTTTCACTGGAACTAAGGGGCCAAGCCCAGCTCCTGAAAAACAACCCCACACCATAATCCCCCTCCACCAAACTTCACAGCTGGCACAATGCAGTCAGACAAGTACCGTTCCCCTGGCAACTGCCAAACCCAGACTCGTCCATCAGATTGCCAGATGGAGAAGCGTGATTCGTCACTCCAGAGAACACGTCTCCACTGCTCTAGAGTCCAGTGGCGGCGTGCTTTACACCACTGCATCCGACGCTTTGCATTGCACTTGGTGATGTATGGCTTGGATGCAGCTGCTCGGCCATGGAAACCCATTCCATGAAGCTCTCTACGCACTGTTCTTGAGCTAATCTGAAGGCCACATGAACTTTGGAGGTCTGTAGCGATTGACTCTGCAGAAAGTTGGCGACCTCTGCGCACTATGCGCTTCAGCATCCGCTGACCCCGCTCTGTCATTTTACATGGCCTATCACTTCGTGGCTGAGTTGCTGTCATTCCCAATCGCTTCCACTTTGTTATAATACCACTGACAGTTGACTGTGGAATATTTAGCAGCGAGGAAATTTCACGACTGGACTTGTTGCACAGGTGGCATCCTATCACAGTACCACGCTGGAATTCACTGAGCTCCTGAGAGCGGCCCATTCTTTCACAAATGTTTGTAGAAGCAGTCTGCATGCCTAGGTGCTTCATTTTATACACCTGTGGCCATGGAAGTGATTGGAACACTTGAATTCAATTATTTGGATGGGTGAGCGAATACTTTTGGCAATATAGTGTAGGTCTGCTGCAAGTAATCTGTTTGCCAATCAACTTGCGTACTTTCTCTTTGTCTAACATTTTAATTGCCTCAGTTGTTTGCAGGTAAGCCGGTTTCACTACAGTGCGCTTTTCTCTGTGAAGCCCTCCTCCTCTCCAGCACCACCTGTCTAGATCTTCTGTCATATGTCTAGACTAAAACATTAAATGTGGTTAGCTTCTGTTAATAGCAACTAGTGAAGCAAACTACTTTTTTTTTTAAATGGTGAGCTGGACTGTACTTTAACCCTTGGTTATTGTTCTGGTCTTTTTTGACCCATTTGACATTCTTTTTAAAATTAAAAATCGTTTTCATCAGAACTGTACAAGACTTGGTGACTTTTCCTAGACTTGCCATTTGAACACACAACCTGCCATAGGAAACGAATGGGTGAGACTATAACACAGAGCGTTTTTTTATCTATTTTTATTTTTTTTATTTGGCAAATAAAATCAACCAGAAATTATGGGGTGGGCACATCTCAATGCAGAACAACCACACGCACACACAATGAATTTGTGTATTATAATGCGGAGCATTTTTTCTTTTGTCGAATAAAAATCATGCACATTCAGATCAAAAGATCAAAGTTAGAGTCCACATTATTGCTGTTTATGTCACTGATTTGAATTTTGATGTTTGCAAAAACTTGCAAGTTTCCACTGCAAAGTCCTCTGTTTGTAAATTGTATTATCACTGTTCATTACTTTTCAAATCTGTTTATTGCTGTTTGTTTTATTGCCATTTTAATTAATTTACTCTATTGAGTTATTAAATTTTGATGCCTGAAATAAATACAATGCCGTGTTTTTACTGAATTGAAAATTATATCAAATGTTTTTTTTGTTTGTTTTTTTTTTTTCTAATGATGTCTAAATATGATCAAATTCAAGATGAAATGCAAACGTTACATATAATTATTTTATTGAAATTAAATTCATTATGGGGCCAGAGAAAATATTGGTAAGGCCATTATAAATCTGTACTACTGGCCTGACCAGGACAAGCTTGACGTAAGCGAGTATGTCGAACCTTGAGCTCTCTGAGGTTCTTGTCAGTAGCAGAGATGGGTAATGTCGCCACGGCAACCTCCGTCTGCTCCAGCCACTGAGCCAGATCAGCAGAACGCTGAATGACATCCATCACGGCTGGATCTTCACCCATCAACCTACCCAAACAACAAAATGACATCGTTAATACAACATAAAATCAGTGTTTTGAATATAGAGTGGGGTTCAAAAGTCTGAGTCCACATTGAAAGTCTGGGATTCAAAATCTAATTTGAACCTGGTAGCAAACAAAAAGTTTTAGGATTAAAAAAAAAAAATAATAATAATAATAATAATAATAATAATAATAATAAACCTCAAAAATGGTATGCCGTGAAATTGAGATTGAATATTTAAGATTCCGCACTAAATCATGCACAAACCTGTGGAGTTCAGGTGGAGCTCGAAAGCATGCGGTCAATAAAACAAAATGGCAACATACCAAATAGTAATAGAAATTCTGAAAAACATTTTAATGTTTCAATTTATCTTTTCACTGTTATGCTCCATATATAAATTGTAAAGAAAATTGCAATTACTAAAATGCAAAACAGAAGCATTTTTACAAGTGGAATTAGAGCATCTGAACACCATTTTACATCTGTGAATGTGGTTGCTAGGAGTGGTGGTGTAAGTGTTGTCATCATGGTAACCTGCGCTGGCGGTCAGACACTTGTCTCTGGACTTGTGTCCAGCTGTGTCTCAGAGTGTCCAATTTCTCCTGCAGCAGAGCACCATCAGGAGATGAGAGCTGACTGATGATGTGTTCTCCAGTCTGGCTCAACAACACCACAACAGACTGATGAGATGCCAAACTCTCCACCAGGTCCTACACACAAACAAAACACACGTTTATTCAGCTTTCTGTATGGAAACATATCAGAGACTTCTTAAGTAGAATAAAAAAGTTTAACGGATGAAGTGAAAAAACAAGTTGAATATAATGAAGGTATGTTTTCTGCTTTTTTTCACTAAACAATCACAAAGAAGGATATTTAAAAGGTGCACTCAGTAATTTTTTTTTTTAAGTGTCGAAGAAACTTACATTGGCTTAGAGTGACACCTAGTGGCCTGGATGCTGCATCATTCAAACACAGAAGTTTTCATTTACCAGTGCCGTTGTAGAAATTGACTATGCACAGTAAGCCAGAATTAATTTAATCCATGAATTAAAGTGTCCAATAACAGGGGAGTTACTGAGATTAAGCAAGAAGTATTCAGCTGGTCATGTGATCCTAACATGGCCGCCCCCATGAAGGCGCCCCCGTACCATGTAGAATAAAAGAGCTTTTATAAGGTTACTGATATGACTGAACTCTTCAGCTCACATGAGTGGTCATGATTTCATACTTATGTTTCAAAATTACTATTCATTTCAGTAGAAGTAAAACTTTTTATATAAGGAAAAACATTACTGATTGCACCTTTAAATCGTTTTAATTTATATGCACCAATATACAACTATATAGTAATAAAAAAAAAAATAAAAAAAAATAAAACAAAATATTTAACGACTTTTCCACACACACACAAAAAAAAAAAATTATAAATAAATAATTGTGTTTGAACAGGGTGTGTGAAGAGATGTTTCAAGTTTTCCCATTATTTTGGGGCCTGTCAGGTTTATTAATATAATACTGAATTATTATTATTATTTTTATTATTACGAGGATTAGATTTGTTGTGTACAATATACATTTATTTCGGTCATATTTACTTTAACCTTCACCTGGAGCTTTTATTTTGTATTTGTAGGTATTAAAACACAGTCATCTCCTGCTTTTCTGTGATATGGTGTTGGATTTATATATTTGTATAATAACTTACACAGACACAAATGTTTGGAATTGTGTGAATGTGTGAATCTGCAGCACTTTGCTTTTCCAATATACAAAAAAAAAGCGAATGGAAATCTAAGGATGTGCGAGACTAGTCGACTAAACCGTTCTGATGCTGCTAGTCACAACTGGAATTACTAGTCGGTCAATATGTTTACCCATTAAACGATTAGAATTTTTACACATTTATGTTTGGCTTTATATTT
Source organism: Myxocyprinus asiaticus (assembly GCF_019703515.2). NCBI lineage: Eukaryota > Metazoa > Chordata > Actinopteri > Cypriniformes > Catostomidae > Myxocyprinus > Myxocyprinus asiaticus. The sequence goes on along the minus strand of NC_059371.1, from coordinate 6,096,130 downwards.
TTTTTACAAAGGCTGCGCTTAAATTACTGTCATGTTAATTTTACATTTTAATTATTTTCAACAATGTCCTGACTGTTTTAATATGTTAAGTAACTTTCACTTGATGATTTCTGTTTAGAACAGGCCATTAGGGTTGCTCTATTGGTCCTGCACTATTCATTCAATTGTTTTCAAAAAATAAGCCTGTTTTCGCTACCATTGATTCAGTGAATGCGTGTCATGTTCTACATTTAATGTAGCCTAATGATGATAATGTAAAGCAAGCGCGTTGCAGATAAATGCCCCTATTCAGCGGAATTTAGCATCGGATTTGGCTGTTGGAAGTATTTTAAATGGGTCACATAAACACAGTTTTTTGACTGTTTTCTGAGAGTTTCTTTATTTTTAGACTAGTCGACTCCACAATTTCTTTTTAACCTCAGTGAAATTAGTCGTTCCGCACATCCCTATTAAAATCATTGCATTATTCACAATATTGCTTGATTTTACATTGCCAGCAAAATCATCACGATTCTATATTAGCAAATATTCAATAAATCGACTAGCCCTACCCACAATACAGGCAAAACTTGAACCATTAAATTCAATGCCCAACTAAAAACAAAAAGTGATACACAGACCCTTTATCACAAAGCCCTAACATACCAAGAGCTGACCCCAGAGAGAAGCCCTTTCAGCCAGGTAGTCTTAGACCTGAGTTTACAATCCAAAACATATCCAGCTGAAATGCAGAACAAAACCCCAGCTAGACCAAATCGAATGATTAAAACCTCTAAAACAATGGACAAGAGCAACAGCTCAACAAAGTAAACTGGAATGCTATCTGTCCCTAAACAGAGAATGCAAATTGGCAGAATACCTGAGCACAGTGACCGAGCCTAAACTAAGAAAAGTCCTGACCATGTACTGTGTGTACAGATTCAGTGAACATAACCTCGCCATAGAGACGGGCAGACACAGACAGACCTGGCTACCAAAAGAAGACTGGCTGTGCCTGCACTACGTACAAAATGAGGTGGATACAGAACTGCACTTTACCAACATGCCCTAAATATGCACAGATTAGGGAAACATGTTTTTCCCACTTCACAACCAACCACAAAGACTATAATTGGATTCAACACAAAGACAAAATTTCATACCTACTGGCTGCGAGATATGCTAAGTCCTCCCATGACAAAAGGACAACCAGTGGAACAGGACCAAGACCAGACAATAACTGAAACACATGCATGTCCCACAAGCATACAGTAAAATGGAAAACACAACAAGCTGCTTTTATTTTATATGACTATTTTATACATCTTTTTTCCTTTAAGTGCATGTATGTGTGTGTAAATGTGTATGTATATATATTTTATGTTACTATGCTTTGGCAGTTTTTTACCATACCAATAAAGCTATTTGAATCTTAAATCTAAAAAGATTAAGACACACTGTGGGACAGTTGACTTGAAAGTGTATCTAACGCGCCAAACTGACAACCAGCAAGTTGCCACTTCTCTTCATATGCAAAAGACGGCAAGAAATTAGACTGACCTTAATTTGTATTTGAGGACAATTTCACATTCGACACACCCAGCACTTACAGAGACAGAGAGACACTACACACACACACACACACACACATCACAGATAAAAGCAATTAAACACATTGCTCAAATGCTCTCATACACCCCATTGACCCAAACACACTTCACCATGCATGAGTCTAACAAACAAATGTAATTGTTTGAGTTTTTCAACATTGTGTTCACTGGAGGGGAAGAAGCTACTTTGTCACTATCATAAAACACAATTTCACACATCAAACAAGAGAACTAATGTAACAAACATCTTTCCTGAGGAATTACCTCAGGAATTATCAAGTAATGTCTGGATTAAATGTGCATTTCTATAATTATATCTAGTTGCCAAAAAGGTCTCCCATGCAAAGCTACATCAAATACGTGAAAGAATTTCATGATGGAGGGATATGATACAAAATCGAAGCAAACACCTATGATGTTCAACTACACAGAGAGAAGCTTAAATCTTTGGTTTTGATTTAAAAAAAAAAAAAAAAAAAACCTATAGCAGACTGTATTCAATAGTGGATAAAATTGTATTTTTGTAATCGTAGTTATTTATTTCTGATACATTTGATTTACTGCAATGCATATGAATGTTCAGCTATAAAAATCTTCGAATGCACGATATGTCGACCTTTATTTTGGAACATTGTTTTACATCAAAAGAACTTTTAATTACTTTTTCAATAGTTTGTGAATCACTTTTCCATAAAAAAAATTCAGTCATCAGTACATTGTACAGTATACAGGTGCATCTCAATAAATTAGAATGTCGTGGAAAAGTTCATTTATTTCAGTAATTCAACTCAAATTGTGAAACTCGTGTATTAAATAAATTCAATGCACACAGACTGAAGTAGTTTAAGTCTTTGGTTCTTTTAATTGTGATGATTTTGGCACACATTTAACAAAAACCCACCAATTCACTATCTCAACAAATTAGAATACATCATAAGACCAATAAAAAAAAACATTTTTAGTGAATTGTTGGCCTTCTGGAAAGTATGTTCATTTACTGTATATGTACTCAATACTTGGTAGGGGCTCCTTTTGCTTTAATTACTGCCTCAATTCGGCGTGGCATGGAGGTGATCAGTTTGTGGCACTGCTGAGGTGGTATGTAAGCCCAGGTTTCTTTGACAGTGGCCTTCAGCTCATCTGCATTTTTTGGTCTCTTGTTTCTCATTTTCCTCTTGACAATACCCCATAGATTCTCTATGGGGTTCAGGTCTGGTGAGTTTGCTGGCCAGTCAAGCACACCAACACCATGGTCATTTAACCAACTTTTGGTGCAAATCCTGCTGGAAAATGAAATCAACATCTTTAAAAAGCTGGTCAGCAGAAGGAAGCATGAAGTGCTCCAAAATTTCTTGGTAAACGGGTGCAGTGACTTTGGTTTTCAAAAAACACAATGGACCAACACCAGTAGATGACATTGCACCCCAAATCATCACAGACTGTGGAAACTTAACACTGGACTTCAAGCAACTTGGGCTATGAGTTTCTCCACCCTTCCTCCAGACTCTAGGACCTTGGTTTCCAAATGAAATACAAAACTTGCTCTCATCTGAAAAGAGGACTTTGGACCACTGGGCAACAGTCCAGTTCTTCTTCTCCTTAGCCCAGGTAAGACGCCTCTGACGTTGTCTGTGGTTCTGAAGTGGCTTAACAAGAGGAATACAACAACTGTAGCCAAATTCCTTGACATGTCTGTGTGTGGTGGCTCTTGATGCCTTGACCCCAGCCTCAGTCCATTCCTTGTGAAGTTCACCCAAATTCTTGAATCGATTTTGCTTGACAATCATAAGGCTGCGGTTCTCTCGGTTGGTTGTGCATCTTTTTCTTCCACACTTTTTCCTTCCACTCAACTTTCTGTTAACATGCTTGGATACAGCACTCTGTGAACAGCCAGCTTCTTTGGCAATGAATGTTTGTGGCTTACCCTCCTTGTGAAGAGTGTCAATGATTGTCTTCTGGACAACTGTCAGATCAGCAGTCTTCCCCATGATTGTGTAGCCTAGTGAACCAAACTGAGAGACCATTTTGAAGGCTCAGGAAACCTTTGCAGGTGTTTTGAGTTGATTAGCTGATTGGCATGTCACCATATTCTAATTTTTTGAGACAGTGAATTGGCGGGTTTTTGTTAAATGTGAGCCAAAATCATCACAATTAAAAGAACCAAAGACTTAAACTACTTCAGTCTGTGTGCATTGAATTTATTTAATACACGAGTTTCACAATTTGAGTTGAATTACTGAAATAAATGAACTTTTCCACGACATTCTAATTTATTGAGATGCACCTGTATATTGCTATCAAACAATATTTAGGAAACATTGTGATATCGAGATCATTTCTACTGGGTTTGAACTTTTTCATTTGTCAGCTCAGATTTTTCTTACTACGCCACACCACCCTCAGCATATCACATAATGGGCCCTATTTTAAGAGCATTATACCTTAAGCATAGCACTATGCGATACGTAATATGCGCAAAGTCAGTGGGCATGACCAAGTTTTTATATTTTTGTGCAAGCAAGAGCTAAGTCTAGTAGCAAGTGGGCTGGCGAAATAGCGTGTGCAAAGCACTAATGGGTTGGATCAAGTGCAATTTAATTATCTGGTTCTTCTCCGGTTATTGCACCATCTGCATCCTTTTCTATATTCCATTTCATGTCAAGCAATGTGAATATAAATAAAAGACAGTGTCAGGATCCTGTCACTTTGGTCATGTTTATTGTGTGGTGACAGGATCCTGGCATCCATGTTCTGTGTTTGTATTTTCATGTTCGGAGCATTGTGTCTGGGTCCTGACTCTTCAGTCTAGTTCGGTTTCTGTTCTGAGTCGGGATCCGGACACTCACGCTCCATGTCTCGTCTTTGTGAGTGCATAGCTTCGGTTTCGGTTCTCTTGCCATGCACTCTTCTGTCAGTCTTGTGTCTTGTGTGAGTGCACATGTCTGTGTTTGGTTTTCTTCACCATGTGTATTCGTGTCTGTTTGGTCTTGTTTGTTAGGACATGGCTTTTGCCTCCTTGTTCCCTCATCACTCTCCCTCGTTTATTCCTTGTTATGTTAATTAGTTTTACCTGCTCCTTATGTGATTTCCTCTCTCTATATTGTGCCCTCTTCCCTCATATATCTGCCAGACTGTTTTGTGCATTTGTCTGTGAGTTGCTGGGTTTATTCCTGTTCTTCGATTGGCCTTGCCTTGGTTTTGTTTTAGATTGTTGGTTTATCTCCCTCGTGAGAGTTTTTGTTCTTTTAAATAAAAGCCCTTAAAATTGACTCTCTGTGTTTGGGTCCTCCCTCAAAAATCCATGACAGACAGCCCATTCATAAAAATCTGGTCCTGTAAATGGGCTGTATGCAATGAATCCTCTGCTCTGTGACAGTATAATCTTCCTGCGCTGCTCCAGACCTTGATGAATGTGTATGTTCTCAATCGGCCACTCTGGGACTGTTGGCTCTCGTCCTGCTCGCCCGTGTCTCACCTGCTTGAAACATGCTTTGCTGCTCTCCCATTTTCATTGCTTTGCTATGTATAGTTGTTACATGTTTCTCTGTTTAATGTTTTGTTTAATTTCTGTACAGCATCCTTGAGCTTTAGAAAGGTGCTAAACAAATAAACGTATTATAATAATAATTCATTATTAATATTATTAATCATATTGATCTATCAACACAATTCATGGCTAGCATTAAAAGTATTAAAAGTGGTCGATAGCTTTTTTATATCATCTGCTGGTGAAATCTCCAAACAGCAAATGCAGGAACTGAGTTTAGACTTTGTGTCGAGAATATATGTAGTTCTCAAACATCTTGGCGCAATGACCTATTTCTTAGAAAAATAGCAAATTGTGCTATGCGCCATTTCATGAACATACAATAGATCCACAGTTAGCGTGCATACACCCACAGATAGTGCAAACACACTTGTGCATTGCACTGGCACAAAAATTGCGCATAGAATTACCACTCTCATGTAAATTGGATAAGACTTAGCGCACGGTCGTTGCATGTTCCGCTGCGCTTTGCGAGCTCGTAAGGCGGCTCAGTGAGCATTGTTTCCTGAGGAAACAAAAGAACTTTTGAGAAAATCAACATAAAAACTCTCTCACAAAGTTAACATCTCCACCTGCGATAACAAAACTATTCTGTCTGGGTATTTAAGGAAGGCTGGTAATAGCTTCTGGGAGAAATCTGTAAGTCAGATCTCCCACACAAAATGCTGTGTGTCGTTTCTACTGCCAGGTATGTTTCTCTAATTTGTAATCTATTTTGCTTATTCTGATCATTCATGAATTGGCTTCGACTGATTTATATTGATTGATCTAATGATGTAAAGTATAAATCCTACCTGACAAATAAATTGATAATTTTGATTATTTAGGATTTTCCTGAACTCATTTTTTTCCAGTAAATTAACAGAAGTCTGGTGAGTGTATGACCAGGATAAGAATGATATTGAGAGAAGCAGTAGGCACGTCATTTTTGGGACCGTCAGTCACTGACTTATCACTCTTCCAAGCAAGTTGTATGTACGTGACTATGCAAAACTATCATTTCATTATGAGCAAGCAGTTCGCGGCCTGACCTAATGATCTAAGTAAACCTTGCAACCTTTGATGTAAGTGAATTGCCAACCTCGTGATCGTGAGATCTGCGTATTAATCCGTCCGGTTGGAGTAATCAAAAAAAAACAAATTAATATCATATCTAGAATGATAATCAGAAACTGATTAGGACCTTAGTCTAAATTATAGGTCTGATATGACTGGAGTAAAATTAAATTATTAATGGAGTCAGATTTAGTCTAAACTAAACCGAATAGTTTAAGACGTTAAAGCAGGCCATCAGACTTTCTAGCTGCTGCCATCTATCTGTGACCTATGACCCTTTGTCTGACCTGTTGCTGTGCACGGGCACGTTCCAGGTCCAGTACTCCATCAGGTCCGATTCCGTCGGCCAGGATCTGTTCTGTCTCACTCAGCCGCTGTGAAAGATCATTCATGTCACAGTGGAACTGCCTCCACTCCTCCACAGCTTGATCAAAACACCTGCAAACACACAGACACACACATACATCAGAACAGAAACATGATCAACATTACCTAATCTTATTTCTTCAATTAAGCAGAACAGATCTGTCTGATCATTTCAAACCGTTAATTTCCTTTCATCTCATTCTCAGAAACAACATGTTCACCATGTTCACACAAGAGATGTGCTGATACTACTCGCTGGTAATTCTATCAGACACGCAGCACCCTCAAGCACTCATATCAGCATCAAATTTTAATATCCTTGAGTACAAGCACAAATGCCTGACTACGCTGAAATTCAATTCAACCAACGCTCACTGCTTTCTGATTCAACCATGGAGATTACAACTTTGGTTTGGCCAGCCCTGTCCAACGGATCACTACGTGAAACAGAGCGCAGCTTACGGCCCGTTCACAAAGGATGTGTTCTTACGATCTACAACAGCTGGACACAGTGAAGTGGAATGGAACAGGTTTGTATAGGTTTTGCATAGGTTTTGTCTGGTACATGTTTGTATAGACCAACGATTAAAAAATAGCAGAGCAGAATGCAAGAACCAGCTTAAACCATGTACAATAGGATATTCATGCCGGTATTGCCAGCAGGAAACTCTGACACTGAACAGCAGATGTTCCAAACTTCTTCATGTCAGTGAGTCCTCTGCAATACTGGGCAAAAACTGGGTCACATTTATCTCTGTGTCATATGCGACATGTAACAAAGTGGAAAACAGGCAGATTTTTTTTTTTTCTTCTACACTTCTAATAGACTTGTGATAGAGACATATTCTTTATGAAATCCTGCACACTGTGAAAGCAGGACATTAATAACTAACAGTTTTTCATGAAAACATGTTTGGAACACATTTTACCCCAAAATAAAAAATATACTGTGTATAAATATATATAGTACTGTGCAAAAATCTTAGGCACTTAAGATGTTTCACAAAAACTTTTGTGTTAAGATGGTTATTTATATCTTCAGCGTTAGTGTGTCAATATGAAATATAAATGTTAGACTCCCAAACACTACTTTTGCAAATAGAAAAGATTAGAATAGAAGAACAGGGAGCCCTGCAACAGATGTCATGGCACCCACAGAGACCCCCACTGAACACTGAGTCAGTCTGGGATTACATAAAGAGACAGAAGCAATTGAGACAGCCTAAATAGATTGAAGAACTGTGGCGAATTCTCCAAGAAGCTTGGTACGTCCTATCTGCCAACAACCAAGAAAAATTGTGTCCAGGTGTACATAGGAGAATTGGTGCTGTTTTAAAGGCAAAGGTGGTCACACTGAATATTGTTGTGCTTTTTTATGTTTACTGGACTTTGTATGACATTAAGTGATAAATGAAAACAATGTATGGCATTATTTAAGACATCCTCAATTTGCAACATTTTTCACAAGTGCCTAAAACTTTTGCACAGTACTGTGTGTGTGTGTGTGTGTGTGTGTGTGTGTGTGTGTGTGTGTATATATATATATATATATATATACACACATACACACATACACACACACACACACACACACACACACACCAATCAGCCACAACATTAAAACCACCTGCCTAATATTGTGCCGCCAAAACAGCGGCAATGAGTTTGTTAGCTTTCACGTGGATGCACTGAGCAGGCTAGATACTGAGCCATGGGGAGCAGAAAAGAACTGTCAAAAGACCTGCGTAACAAGGTAATGGAACTTTATAAAGATGGAAAAGGATATAAAAAGATATCCAAAGCCTTGAAAATGCCAGTCAGTACTGTTCAATCATTTTTTAAGAAGTGGAACATTCGGGGATCTCTTGATACCAAGCCAAGGTCAGGTAGACCAAGAAAGATTTCAGCCACAACTGCCAGAAGAATTGTTCAGGATACAAAGAAAACCCACAGGTAACCTCAGAGAAATACAGGCTGCTCTGGAAAAAGACGGTGTGGTTGTTTCAAGGAGCACAATACTTGCTGACCCCTCTCCAATCATAGCGCTTATGGTTGTGACCATAAAGCTCTATTTTGTTCTCGTCACTCCAAATTACTGTGTACCAGAAGCTGTGAGGCATGTCAAGGTGTTGTTGGGCATATTGTAACCAGGCTTTTTTGTGGCATTAGCTTCTTTCTGGCAACTTGACCATGCAGCTCATTTTTGTTCAAGTATCGTCGTATTGTGCTCCTTGAAACAACCACACTGTCTTTTTATATATACTATTTATACACAGACACTAATTGCAATTTAAAAAGCCACAGGTGTGGGAAATTAACCTTTAATTGCCATTTAAACCTGTGTGTGTCAACTTGTGTGTCTGTAACAAGGCCAAACATTCAAGGGTATGTAAACTTTTGATCAGGGCCATTTGGGTGATTTATGTTATCATTATGATTTAAAAAGGAGCCAAACAACTATGTGATAATAAATGGCTTCATATGATCACTATCCTTAAATAAAAGACAGTTTTTTTTTGCATGATCAGTCATATTTTCAAAATCAATGCCAAAATTTCACAATTTCTGCCAGGGTATGCAAACTTTTGAGCACAACTGTATATAAGCATGCTTAATTTACAGTAATGAGTATGGATGTTTTACTTTGCTCATTGATTTTTTTTTTTTTTAGATTCTCATTATAGTCTCAGTTTATAGTTAATCGTTCGTTTAAAAAAATACTGTTCCAACATTATTAATTAATAGGCTAAATACAAATGCATTTTACTTACAGGTGCATCTCAATAAATTAGAATGTCGTGGAAAAGTTCATTTATTTCAGTAATTCAACTCAAATTGTGAAACTCGTGTATTAAATAAATTCAATGCACACAGACTGAAGTAGTTTAAGCCTTTGGTTCTTTTAATCGTGATGATTTTGGCTCACATTTAACAAAAACCCACCAATTCACTATCTCAACAAATTAGAATACATCATAAGACCAATAAAAAAAAACATTTTTAGTGAATTGTTGGCCTTCTGGAAAGTATGTTCATTTACTGTATATGTACTCAATACTTGGTAGGGGCTCCTTTTGCTTTAATTACTGCCTCAATTCGGCGTGGCATGGAGGTGATCAGTTTGTGGCACTGCTGAGGTGGTATGTAAGCCCAGGTTTCTTTGACAGTGGCCTTCAGCTCATCTGCATTTTTTGGTCTCTTGTTTCTCATTTTCCTCTTGACAATACCCCATAGATTCTCTATGGGGTTCAGGTCTGGTGAGTTTGCTGGCCAGTCAAGCACACCAACACCATGGTCATTTAACCAACTTTTGGTGCTTTTGGCAGTGTGGGCAGGTGCCAAATCCTGCTGGAAAATGAAATCAGCATCTTTAAAAAGCTGGTCAGCAGAAGGAAGCATGAAGTGCTCCAAAATATCTTGGTAAACGGGTGCAGTGACTTTGGTTTTCAAAAAACACAATGGACCAACACCAGCAGATGACATTGCACCCCAAATCATCACAGACTGTGGAAACTTAACACTGGACTTCAAGCAACTTGGGCTATGAGCTTCTCCACCCTTCCTCCAGACTCTAGGACCTTGGTTTCCAAATGAAATACAAAACTTGCTCTCATCTGAAAAGAGGACTTTGGACCACTGGGCAACAGTCCAGTTCTTCTTCTCCTTAGCCCAGGTAAGATGCCTCTGACATTGTCTGTGGTTCAGGAGTGGCTTAACAAGAGGAATACGACAACTGTAGCCAAATTCCTTGACATGTCTATGTGTGGTGGCTCTTGATGCTTTGACCCCAGCCTCAGTCCATTCCTTGTGAAGTTCACCCAAATTCTTGAATCAATTTTGCTTGAAAATCCTCATAAGGCTGCGGTTCTCTCGGTTGGTTGTGCATCTTTTTCTTCCACACTTTTTCCTTCCACTCAACTTTCTGTTAACATGCTTGGATACAGCACTCTGTGAACAGCCAGCTTCTTTGGCAATGAATGTTTGTGGCTTACCCTCCTTGTGAAGAGTGTCAATGATTGTCTTCTGGACAACTGTCAGATCAGCAGTCTTCCCCATGATTGTGTAGCCTAGTGAACCAAACTGACAGACCATTTTGAAGGCTCAGGAAACTTTTGCAGGTGTTTTGAGTTGATTAGCTGATTGGCATGTCACCATATTGTAATTTGTTGAGATAGTGAATTGGTGGGTTTTTGTTAAATGTGAGCCAAAATCATCACAATTAAAAGAACCAAAGACTTAAACTACTTCAGTCTGTGTGCATTGAATTTATTTAATACATGAGTTTCACAATTTGAGTTGAATTACTGAAATAAATGAACTTTTCCACGACATTCTAATTTATTGAGATGCACCTGTATATATATATTATATATACACACACACTACCGGTCAAAAGTTTTGAAACACCTGATTGAAATGTTTCTCATGATCTTAAAAATCTTTTGATCTGAAGGCTTATTCTTAAATGTTTGAAATTAGTTTTGTAGACAAAAATATATTTGTGCCACCATATTAATTTATTTCATTATAAAACTAAAATTTAACTAAAAAAAAATAATTTTTGAAATTGATGACTTGGACCAAATAATAAAGAAAAGCAGCCAATAAGTGCCCAACATAGATGGGAACTCCTTCAATACTGTTTAAAAAGCATCCCAGGGTGATACCTCAAGAAGTTGGTTGAGAAAATGTCAAGAGTACATGTCTGCAAATTCTAGGCAAAGGGTGACTACTTTGAAGATGCTAAAATATAACACAGTTTTGATTTATTTGGGATTTTGTTTAGTCACAACATAATTCCCATAGTTCCATTTATGTTATTCCATAGTTTTGATGACGTTACTATTATTCTAAAATGTGAAGAAAAAAAATGATAATAAAGAATGAGTAAGTGTTTCAAAATTTTTGACCGGTAGTGTATATATATTTACTGGGGCAAAAAATTTATTATTGTTTGTTAATAAGCAGGTTGATAATGGTTTTTCATCCTTACTAAACAAGTTGGCCATGGCCATAACATAACCATCTCAACTTTCCAGAGTAATGGATAATTAAAAAATGTTTGATTAGGCAAAAACAGTTCTCACTTCAAATTTGTTCGCAAAAATACTTAGCTAGTAATTAGTCAGTGGTTCTTTACAGCCTTTAAGCATTACTTGCTTAAACAGTAAATGTTCCTAAAACAGTTATAAACACATGAATTAACCATTAATATATGTCCATTTCAATGCATATGTAAATATATAAATAATTTCTTCTTTTATTATTATTATGGATTTACGCCTTCTTAATGTTCTCAAACAATTCTTTGCCACTGGTTTACATCAACTGATGTAAACAAAAGCAGCAATTACAGGGCCAAGTGCCAGCATAGCAACCACTGCACAACACTAAGCACAACCCAAAGAACACATAGAATGCTTATGACACGCACACCAAAGTAACACCAACTCGCATCTTGCCTCAAGACAGAATCAAACTGGGAACTTTCCGTTTGACATTTCATGGCTCTAAACACTGCTCCACTCAGCTGCTGGACTAACAGTCACCAAAAGGAACAAACTAAGCTAAGAATTATTTTATTTTTTACAGCCAAACATAAGAATCAGAATGAGCTTTATTGCCAAGTATGCTTACACATACAAGGAATTTGTCTTGGTGACAGGACCCTCCAGTGCACAGCAATACAAAACAACAACAAGACTTTTAAAAAAAATAATTAATTTAATAAAATAAATAAATATCGAAAATAAAAATAAAGTATATATAATACACAATATATATATACACACACACACACACATATATATATATATATATATATATATATATATATATATATATATATACACACACACACACACACACACACACACACACACACACATACACATACGTAGTGCAAATCTAAATACAAGTCGGTTATATACAGTGCAAGGGAATGTAATGGCAGAAGAGGTTGGATGTGTTGGATAATATAAAAAGACTAAACTATGCACATTAATTATTGTTCATGAGATGGACAGCCTGAGGGAAAAAACTGTTCCTGTGCCTGACGTTTCTGGTGCTCAGAGCTCTGAAGTGTCTGCCAGAAGGCAACAGTTCAAAAAGGTAGTGGGCAGGGTGAGTGGGGTCCAGAGTGATTTTTCCAGCCTTTTTACTCACTCTGGAAGTGTATAGTTCTTGAAGGGAGGGCAGGAGGCAACCAATAATCCTCTCAGCAGTCCAAACTGTCCTTTGTAAACTCAATGTCTGCTGAGTAGAACTGTATCAGCAGCGCCTGTGGCAGGTTGAATTTCCTCAACTGGTGAAGGAAGTACAACCTCTGCTGGGCCTTTTTCACAATGGAGTCAATGTGGGTCTCCCACTTCAGGTCCTGTGAGATGGTAGTGCCCAGGATCCTGAATGACTCCACTGCTGCCACAGTGCTGTTTAGAATGGTGCTGGGGGAGTGTTGGGGTGTTCCTCCTAAAGTCCACAATCATCTCCACCGTTTTGAGCGTGTTCAGCTCAAGGTTGTTTTGACTGCACCAGACAGCCAGCTGTTTAACCTCCCTTCTGTATGCAGACTCATCGTCATCTCGGATGAGGCCGATGACAGTGGTGTTGTCTGCAAACTTCAGGAGCTTGACAGTGGGGTCTTAAGCATAGTGGGGAGAGCACACTGCAGGAGGTGTTGGTGTTTGAGTGAAGGTCAGAGTGGATGTGGGATGTGAGATTGGGACATTCAAATCTACAGTAGAACACATTCAGGTCGTAAGCCAGTTGTTGGTCCATCACAGGGTTGGGGGCAGGAGTCCTGTAATTCGTAAGTTGTTTCATGTCACTCCACACTGATGCAGGGTCATTAGCTGAAAACTTGTTTTTCAGCTTATCGGAGTATCTTCTTTTAGCCACTATGATTTCCTTATTCAGTGTGTTCCTGGCCTGATTGTACAAGACTTTATCCCCACCCCATAAGCATCCTCTTTGGCCTGACGAAGTTACCATTATTAACTTTGTATTCATGTAACTTTTCAACAAAGAGGAAAATCAAAATTTGATTGGAGAAATGCCCAGAAACCATTCAGTAAGCAGAATACAAAAAGTTTATATATGATAGATAACAAGCAAGATGACTTGCCTAGCTGGGGATTCAAACCCAGGACCTTCAAAACTACAAACCAGTGCATTAACACACTGAGCCACTCAGTCAGCATGTTTTAATAGTGGAAAAGATACAAACTGAATTTAGAGTGAGTACACATGTAGGTTATATTTGTAACTATAGGTGGCGTTACCTCCAAACTGCTCAGGTGTCCTCAGGGCATGATGTTGATGATGCATACCAATTTTCATTCAAATCCGACAAAGCCTTCAAAAGTAACAATATTTTTTATAAAATTCAAAATGGCAGAGATCCGATATGGCTGATATCAAATACAACTGAAGGACAGATCAGTCCGGATACAATGTTCATTGCATCTTCTAAACAGATGACAACTTGTCCAGAGTGAGGAGCTCCACAGTTAACACGTATGGCACACGGACCACTACGCTACATAGACTTATGATGAACAGGTGCGAGAAAGACAAACTGCTCAGGAACCCTCAAGACATGATGTCAAAGATGTACCAATTTTTATTCAAATCCATCAAGGCATTCAAAGATATTTAGAATTTTAATAGAATTAAATATGGAGAGGCAGTACGGCTGATATGGGGATAATTGGTATCGTTGGAATCCTCATGACCCACAGAATACATATACACAAACCTCATGATTTTAGGCCATATGGTTCAAAAGTTATGGGCAGAAATATATCTTGACCCATAAATGGCGCTGTCTCCAAACTGTGCATGTACCCTCAGCTCATGGTCCTAATGGAGCGTAGTAAGTTTTGTTTCAATAGGACAAATTGTTGCAGAGATACAGCCTCAAATATATTTTCACATCGACCTGGTTAACTTTGCGATGCTGTAACTTTTAAACGAAAGCAAAAATCTAAATTGTTTACTGTGATTTCTGTGCAGCTCAGTCTGGAGAATGTTTCGAGACATTGTTTGGACAAATCGGAAAAAGTTTGAAGGACCTGAGACTTTTAAACTGTAAACATCATAATCCAAGATGACGGCCACAGTAATGGGTGGAGTTTTATGTAAGGGTTCATTTGAAGGGTTCATGATTTATTTGAACCATCAGGAGGAGAGTAAATCAGACAAAAAAAAAAAAAAAGATGTCTCTAAGACAAACGGTTCAAAAGAAAAGTGAATTTTTGACATGGTGGTGGCGCTATACAGTTTGTCCTTGAGATCCCAAATTTGCTATGGTGACTACTCATGCCAGCCCCTATCAGTGTGCCAAATTTGATCATTTTCCTATGTACGGTTCATAGGGCTGCCATTGCCTCCCGGCCAGAATAATAATAAGAAGAAATCTAACAGATACAATAGGGGCTACAGCCACTTTGTGGCTTGGTGTAAACTACGTGTATATACTTTATGTATTAACAATACAGGAACAAGCATTTACAAATACTGAATTAACTATAAATGAATGCTTTACAAATACTTTATACCGTTTAGAAATTATAAAGTGTTGCAATGTAAAAAAGTAATACAAATATATTCCTCTCTGGACACTATGATTATTTTTTTTTATTTAATTAAAATGTAATTTGTAACATCAGCATAAATTTCATTAAAACAAATACTAAAATGTTGTATAAATACTGTACAACTGAATTTTGAATTAGGATATATGGCTATATAGTTGTGTAAATGTTCCATAAACGCAGTTTAATTTCTTAAAGTTACAGTTTATTATCCCTTTAAGAGATTCAATTTTAATTTTTGGGTGAACTAACCCTTTAATGCAAAATGGAAATGATATATAGCATAATACTTTAACACATTTTTCTATGGAACAATCATCAACACATATTTCTAGACTCAGGGCCATGCCTCTCCCAATTTCCAGACAAGTACTCAACCGACATGAGTTTTTAATATTTGATTCTTGAATTATTAAATTTGGTCACTCCCCCAATCCTGAAATTGTGGATACAGCCTTGCCTGCACTCTTCCATTAGTATATTAGCATATGAATGGGCAAAATTACATTTGGAAACCACTCTTCGATAAGAGGAAAACGGATATATAAGCTGGAATGCTCACATTACCAAACTCACTGCAACCAAAGTGTATACTGCATATTACATTGAATAAAATAATCATATTAAAAATTATAATAAAAAAAAATAAAATCAAGGGGCATTTATTTTAAAGAATGATAGCTTAAGCTCACTTTAAGCGAAACATTTCAAAACATTAATTTGTTAGGTTTTAAATGATAAATAAAATATGCTGTTCAAAATGAAGACAAAAAGAAATTTGGACACTTTCTGGTTGTCAAATGTTAGTGCAACATGTCCATAATTAATGTGATGAACTACACTTGTAAAATTCCAACATTTTAAGTGTAACTTAAGGATCTAAAAATTATTTAGCAATTTTTGGAATTGCAGGAAAACACAGACTCTTGTGTAAATGTCTCACCCTTTCCTCTGACTGTAAATGCGGTTGACTCTGTCCCACTCTGAGTTCAGTTGTGTCAGGGCGTCAGATATCTGGGCCATTTCTTCTCTGGAAGCTTCCAAAATCACGTCAGATTGACGCTCATTGATCACTTCAACCTGCTCACCCAACCGCTCCAAACTCTCCTTTATACTCTAGGAACAGAGATACAGAAAATACAATAAAAAACTTGCACTGCCCACTCTAGGGCTGTGAATCGATTAAACTTAACAGAACTTAGTAAAATACAATTTAACAGATTTCAATTAATTACATGATATGTGATTGAATAATCAATTTAATCGTAATTCCTAGCATTTCAATATTTGCCAAAATAGGCCCAAAAATTAAAGATAATTAGGTAACACTTTACAATAAGGTTCCATTTGTTCACATCAGTTAAAAACATTATTTAACATGAACTAACAATGAACAACACTTTTGCAGCATTTATTAATCTTGGTTAATGTTAATTCCAACATATACTGTATTATTTTTTTATTTTTTT
Source organism: Myxocyprinus asiaticus (assembly GCF_019703515.2). Lineage (NCBI taxonomy): Eukaryota > Metazoa > Chordata > Actinopteri > Cypriniformes > Catostomidae > Myxocyprinus > Myxocyprinus asiaticus. The sequence continues at coordinate 6,079,509 of NC_059371.1, read as the reverse complement.
AATCAAAGTATACATTAACATTATTTAGTGCACTATGAACTAACATGAACTAACAATGAACAGCTATATTAACTTTAACAAAGATTAAGGAATCCTGTCCATTGTAATACATTTTGCTATTGAGTTCATCAGTCTGTGGACTTGGGCTGGACGCGTTCTTGTGTTCCGTCTGTACACATGCGTCAGACGGATGATTTTGGGGCGTCTCACTGTGGTAGCGTCACAAGTGGTGTTTTACTGGTTTTTTGCATCTCCAGCCATAAATGCATTGTTTTCATGATGCCACACTTCACATCAATGAGATCACATTTTTTCCCCATTTTGATGGTTGATGTGAACGTTAACTGAAGCTCCTGACCCGTATCTGAATGATTTTATGCACTGCTGCCACACGATTGGCTGATTAGATAATCGCATGGATGATTGTTGGTGCTAGATGGGCTGGTTTGAGTATTTCTGTAACTGCTGATTTTCACACACAACAGTCTCTAGAATTTACTCCGAATGGTGCCAAAAACAAAAATCATCCAGTGAGCGGCAGTTCTGTGGACGGAAACACCTTGTTGATGAGGGAGGTCAACAGAGAATGGCCAGACTGATTTGAACTGACAAAGTCTACGGTAACTCAGATAATCCCTCTGTACAATTGTGTTGAGAAGAATATCATCTCAGAATGCTATTCTGAGATGCAGGTTGAGCTGTTTTGGCGGCACGAGAGGGACCTACACAATATTAGGCAGGTGGTTTTAATATTGTGGCTGATCGGTGTATACATACACACACACTTGAGGTGGTCACTTCTAAAAAAGCAATACCCCTGAATACTAACTCAATAATTTTAGATATTATGTCATTATTTTTTAATGGTAATCTTGGAAAATGCAATATTATCTCAAAATGTTGATATATTATTTCTAAATATTGAGATATTTTCTCAAAATAACGAGATAATATCTTAAAATAATGACTTATATGATGGATTTTTATTTTATTTGACATGACAGAAACAGGCTTTCATAAGTGACAACATTAGCATTATAATAGTATAACTGTTTTCAAAACAGTATTGCTAATCCAGAACCTTGCTATTTTTTAGTAGCAGTCTAGCATGACAAAACGTCACATTGTATTGCACATGCAGCCTTTAGGTCAATATGAAATGGCATTTGTATCCCATCATATTTTAACAATGGCATGGACACATTTACCTTGGCACAGTGAAATTCCTCAGGCGAATGTGACGTGGGTGGATGTTAAGCGGGTGTGAAACCAGCAAAAAACGAAATGCCAAGCAACCTTTGTTTAATGTTGCACTTTATACTCTGGGAGAGTGAAAAAAATAAAAAATACTAATAACCCTGCCGCTAAACTGATTTCCTGGTCCAGTGAGTATCTTCAGTGTAGCTGTGTACGAAGCACCGCCCACACAGAGGTCACCACCAAACCAATCAACTTCATATTTGTCAACGTGGTGAATTCGCCTGTCAAAGATCACATAACTTGAACTCCACACTAAGTACATGTGGGGAAAGTCTTCGCCACCAGAAGTTCAATGCGCGAAATTCACGATCGCACAGATTCCCATTGAGATGACTCTATTTTGCCGTGTGAAGGTAAATGTGACCGTGCCTTAATGTGTTATGTTTGGGAGTGAAACAGAATATTCAACAAAAAAACTATAGGGCAGATCTTGATTTTCTCCAGTGGGATTTAATTGGATCGTGACAAGTGGGTGTTCCATACCAGAATGGAGCACGACCTAAATGTGAGTTTGCAGAACACACCTGACATTCACATATGAGGAGGCTTTTTGAGTGGGACATGAAGGCTCAAGGTCAAATTCACTCTCCAGAGTATCTCTCCATAGTAACTTTTCCTTTTCAAATCTATTGTTTACTCACCCTCATGTCTTCTGAAACCAGGATGACTTTCTTCAGGTGGAACACTAAAGGAGTTATTAATTTAAAGTAGCTTCCCAACCCTGAAACTAGTCCACTGATATTAAAGTGTGTGGAATACTATCATGGAGTAAACAGCAGTGTCAAAGTGTCTTTGTCTCTCTCTCTAACCTTGAGCATGTCCTCCTGACTAGAGAAATTTTCAAATAGTCCTCCGCTCAGCTCTGAGGAGTTCAGGAGTAGCTCTTTGTCGGCCATGGCCAGTAGAACCTTATTAATGTCCAGCAGATAGTCGGACGGAGAGAGAGAAGCACTCATCTCATCTGGAGGAGAGAGGGATGAGTCTGCTCTCTGTGGAGAAGATGATGTTGAGTCGATGGCAACTTTAACAACTGGTTGAGTTCTGACAACGTGCAGTTCCTGCAGAGAGAGAGAGAGAGAGAGAGAGAGAAGGAACATTAGACGCTTTCACACTCACAAAATGTGCTGTCAATATAACAACATTTAAATTAATTTCAGGTCATGTGTGAACAAGACTGTCGGCAATTAATCTCCTTAACTGTAGCATCTTAAAGGAATATTTGGGGTACAAGTTAAGATCAATCAAGAGCATTTTTGGCATAATGTTCATTACCACAAACATTAATAAATGGAAGTGAATGTGTGTGTGTGTGTGTGTGTGTGTGTAGGGACAGAAAATGCCCCCATAATGAATTCCCTTTAAACATCTGACACATTTAATTTTATTTTTTATTTTTTAACTAGAACTGTCACAGAGACCGGTGAGATATCTCACAACACTTATTTCATTAATATCTTTCAGAGAGTAGAACTATTTTTTACATAATTTTCCATGAAAAAAAATCACTTACAGCACCTTTAACAGCCTTACTAAATTATTATTATGGTGGGTAGGGTGATGTGAGGGCCACCCTTAAAATACCGGACAATAGGCGACAATAAAATAGGGGACGTCCCGGCTAATACAAGAGTTGGCAAATCTAGTTAATACATTATGAACTAACATTAACTAACAATGAACAACAGTATTTTAAAACTTCATGATACCTAATACTGTATATTAACTAATGATAAGAAATAGAACCTTAGCGTTACCAAATACATTTTATAACATATAATTATTACATTTTGAATTTATATTAATGGACTGATTAAATTCAAGTATTTTACATAAAAGGAGGAAACATTGTGTTTTTTTAAATGCCTACATAAAGGTAAAAAATACCCCTAAAATCAGATTAAGGGGGCAAATACTGCCCCACAGGTAAAAATGTACATTTCTGACCCTATATATACATACACATAAACATATATATAAAAAATGCAAAATGGCCTCATGTGTGAAAAACAAATAGAAATTAGGTAACACTTTATTTTAGGGTTCAGAAATTAGACAGTAATTCATGACTAATAATTACACTCGTAAGTGACTAGTTATGGACTAGTTTGGCATTATAAAGTAGTTATTAAGCCTTTATTGGCTGATTTCTTATTCTTGCTTTATAGCCCTTTTACATTTGCTTTTGCCATAACAATGAATTTATTAGCTAAAAACAAACATATCAGTAGCTAGTATGATGCAAATGACATCCTTTATAGGTTCTCTGTACTCTGTGTGAATGTGTGGCTTAGAAGTATAAAATACATGTTGAATGCGTATAGTATATTAAACAAAGCAGAGAAGGTTAGGGTTAGGATCAGGAGTAGGGGTTGGTGTAGGGTATCTGTGGGACTCTAAATAAACACAATAAACATGTTGATGCCCCTATACTGTATGGTAGTATTTAATTAGGGGTGCAAATAGCATCTAACACTATTTGCACTTAGTGCAACGAAGATGCTTTTTGTTGCTATTTACACTAAGCAACAAAAGTCTCTGCCTTCTATATTTTATACTTATAAGCTGCACATTCACACAGTGTAATGAGAACCTATTAAGGATGTATTTTCCACCTTAATAACTATTGATATCTTTTGGTTTTTACCTTATAAGTTCATTGTTAGGCAAAAACAAATGTAAAGATGCTATTAGGCAAGGGTAAGAAATCAGTGAACAAAGGCCTAATAAATACCTTTTTAAAGTCTGTTATTAGTCCCTTACAAGTCCAATTATTAGTCATTAATTACTGTCTAATTTCTGATCCCTAAAATGATATAGTACATATCATGAAAACAGCCATTTAAAGGGAGAAGTATTACAGAGAGTAGACTTTGAATTGACCTTGTAGCGTGTCTGGAGCAACAGGAGTCTCCTGTGGAGGTCTTCTCTTCTGTCCTCATCAGGAACAGACAGCAGCACCTCCTCTCCTCTCCTCAACACCTCCTCAACATGAGCTTTTTCCTCATCCATCTAAAACACACATACACTAAAATTCAGTGGCCCCTAAAAGTATGAGGAACCTTTTGCACACTTAAAGTCACACTCACCCTTTAAAATATATGAATTTCATTACATGTCTACATTAATTATGGACATGTTCCACTAACGTTTGACAACTATAAAGTGTCCAAATAATTTCTGTCTTCATTTTTAGAATTTTAGAACATTTTAGAACTTGTTTTACCTTTTAAAATCAATAAAACAAACTTCTATTTTGTGAAATGTCTTCTTTTTTTAAAAATCTCACTTGGTTTGATATTTTACTGTATAATCTAATGCAATCACATTCAGATATTTTAATTGATTTAAGTGTCCAAATATATTTACGGGGCACTGTATATACATGTGAAGGTTTTGTATTTGTGTGGGTGTGTGTGTGTGTGTGTGTGTACCCTCTCATCATCAGGTGTGTGTGTATGGTCCTGTTGCTCCAGTGCTTTGAGAGCAGCTTGTAGGTCTGATTCAAACAGCTGTAGCAGAGAGACGACATGAGGAGCAGACCTCTCATCTGACACCACTTGCTGTGGGCGTATCGCCTCCTGTTTGACCTCCAGACCAGCCGACACCTGTACACACAAACACATCCTGAGTGTTTGTTCATTGACGCAGCTGAAAATCTCAAGTATACCCAAACAGCTCCAGGTATGAGGCATGAGTTGAGGTATGCTGAGATATGAAGATCATTTTGTCCTCATGGTTTACCTGAGCAGAGCTGATGTGCTGCGCCACTTTGTGGAAATTGCGGCTGATGTCAGCCAGTTTGGGTTCCACCAGCTCTCTGCACGTGGGCCCTCTACTGGTCATTAAAATCACTGCCTGATCACGAGCGCTGTCCACACGCATACTCGTAACCTCCAACTCACACAGCACAGCCTGAGAGAGAGAATGGATTAAAAGATAACATGAAATCAAAATTGAATATATACTTTCTTAAAAAATGTCTCAAATTTTTGTTGTGCACAATTCACCAGTGCACGTTATTTTAAAGAAAAAAGAAAAAACTCAGTATCTATCTGTCATCTCATCCATTTCTACTAGCTACCATCCATCAATCCATCCATCCGTCCATCCAACTAACTATTTAAAGCGGTTAAAGCATAACATTGCAAGCGATCTGCAGAAGTAGTTGTGATTCAGCACTCTCTTTTGGTAGACAAATCTCATGGTTTGAGGATACCTGCTTTTCTCTGTGATCACTCTGAGATTTTCACCAGCAGAGGTGGAGTCATAATGTGCTATTGTCATGTTATAATTTTATTCGTTTAAACATTTATAATCAAGATACACAGGCGGCCAAAAGTCTGGAATAATGTACAGATTGTGCTCTTATGGACAGAAATTGGAACATTTAATCACTAAAGTGGCATTCAACTGATCACAATGTATAGTCAGGACATTAATAACGTGAAAAATTACAATTACAATTTGAAAAAAATTTTCAGAACTTCTTAAACTACTTCAAAGAGTTCTCATCAAATAATCCTCCACGTGCAGCAATGACAGCTTTGCAGATGACATTTCACCCCACACTTCCTGTAGCACTTGCCATAGATGTGGCTGTCTTGTCGGGCACTTCTGATGCACCTTACAGTCTAGCTGACCCCACAAAAGCTCAATGGGGTTAAGATCCACAACACTCTTTTCCAATTATCTGTTGTCCAATGTCTGTGTTTCTTTGCCCACTCTAACCTTTTCTTTTTGTTTTTCTGTTTCAAAAGTGGCTTTTTCTTTGCAATTCTTCCCATAAGGCCTGCACCCCTGAGTCTTCTCTTTACTGTTGTACATGAAACTGGTGTTGAGCAGGTAGAATTCAATGAAGCTGTCAGCTGAGGACATGTGAGGAGTCTATTTCTCAAACTAGAGACTCTGATGTACTTATCCTCTTGTTTAGTTGTACATCTGGCCTTCCACATCTCTTTCTGTCCTTGTTAGAGCCAGTTGTCCTTTGTCTATGAAGACTGTAGTGTACACCTTTGTATGAAATCTTCAGTTTTTTGGCAATTTCAAGCATTGTAAAGCCTTCATTCCTCAAAAAAATGATTGACTGATGAGTTTCTAGAGAAAGCTGTTTCTTTTTTGCCATTTTTGACCAAATATTGACCTTAAGACATGCCAGTCTATTGCATACTGTGGCAATTCAAAAACAAACACAAAGACAATGTTAAGCTTCATTTAACGAACCAAATAGCTTTCAGCTGTGTTTGATATAATGGCAAGTGATTTTCTAGTACCAAATGATCAATTTAGCATGATTACTCAAGGATAAGGTGTTGGAGTGATGGCTGCTGTCTAGATTTGATCAAAAATGACTTTTTCAAATAGTGATGGTGCTGTTTTTTACATCAGTAATGTCCTGACTATACTTTGTGATCAGTTGAATGCCACTTTGGTGAATTAAAATACCAATTTCCTTCCGAAACAGCAAAATCTGTACATTATTCCAAAAGTTTGGCCGCCAGTATATATTACGTGCTTTGAGGAAGATAAACAATACTCAGATTTATATTTTTAATATAAATGTGTTTTGTTTTTTTTGTTTTTGTACTGTACAAGAAGTGTAACTAGTGATATGGATGATATGACTTGAATTGAAGATTTGTTTTTGTTTTTTTATATTACGATCTACAGCCTCAGCGGATAATGCAAGTGAACCATAATACTACAATAGTAGGTCTATGCACTATAGTATACCAACTATAAGACTGTAAAATAAAAACACAACACAAGGATTCAATAATGATGCTGATGAAATATACTTTAAGATTTTTTATTTTTTAAATAGTATGAAGAAATATACAACATTACAATAATAATCAGTTTCTTTAATCTTTTTAAAGTAAAATTATAACAGAGATGGTTACACACTCTCTTTTCTATCTATAGATATGTAGATGTCTGTTGTTAACAGTTGTATGTGCCAGTGTTACAACCCCAATTCCAAAAAAGTTGGGACAGTATGAAAAATGCTAATAAAAACAAAATTATATTCGTAAATTATATTCACCCTTTGCTAAATTGAAAGCACTACAACTACACATTTTATTATGTTTTACCTTGTGAATTTTATTTATTTAAATGTACAGTAATTTCAAATCAGATGATTGCAACATGCTCCAAAAAAGTTGCGACAGGGGCAATTTAAGACCTATAACAATTTGATGAGTTAAAAGGAGATGTGAAACAGGAGATGTTAAACAGGTGAGGCAATTGTGTGATAGTATATAAGGAGCCTCCAAAAACAGCCTAGTCCTTCAAAAGCAAGGATCATTTGAGACTTGCCAATTTGCCAACAGATGCTTCCGCAAATAATCCAGCACTTTGAGAACAATGTTCCCTAAAGACAAACTGCAAGGATTTTGGGCATTTCACTCTCCATAGTGCACAATATAGTTAAAAGTTTCAAGGAATCTGGTCAAATCTCGGTGCGTAAAGGGCAAGATGAAAACCACTTCTGAATGTGTGTGATCTCTGATCCATCAGATATCACTGTCTTAAAAAAACATCATTCATCTGTAATGGATATCATGAACATGGCTTGGGATAACTTTAGTAAACCTTTGTTAGTCAACACCACTCGCCGCTGCATCCACAGATGCAAGTTAAGACTTTACTATGCAAAGCAGAAGCCATACATCAACACTGTCCAGAAGCGCTACTGACTTCTCTGGGCTCGGTCTCATCTTAGATGGTAAGTTGAACAGTGGAACCCAGTTTTTTGGTCCGATGAGTCCACATTTCAAATAGTTTTTGAACAACACAGCCACCGTGTTCTCCGGGCCAAAGAAAAAAAGGACCATCCAAGCTGTTATCAGTGTCAGGTCCAAAAGCCAGAGTCTGTATGGGCCAGGGGTGTGTCAGTGCCCATGACATGGGTAACTCGCACATCGGTGAGGGCACCATTAATACAGACAGATATGTAAAAATTTTGGAGCAGCATATACAGGTGCATCTCAATAAATTAGAATGTTGTGGAAAAGTTCATTTATTTCAGTAATTCAACTCAAATTGTGAAACTCGGGTATTAAATAAATTCAATGCACACAGACTGAAGTAGTTTAAGTCTTTGGTTCTTTTAATTGTGATGATTTTGGCTCACATTTAACAAAAACCCACCAATTCACTATCTCAAAAAATTAGAATACATCATAAGACCAATAAAAAAAACATTTTTAGTGAATTGTTGGCCTTCTGGAAAGTATGTTCATTTACTGTATATGTACTCAATACTTGGTAGGGGCTCCTTTTGCTTTAATTACTGCCTCAATTCGGCGTGGCATGGAGGTGATCAGTTTGTGACACTGCTGAGGTGGTATGGAAGCCCAGGTTTCTTTGACAGTGGCCTTCAGCTCATCTGCATTTTTTGGTCTCTTGTTTCTCATTTTCCTCTTGACAATACCCCATAGATTCTCTATGGGGTTCAGGTCTGGTGAGTTTGCTGGCCAGTCAAGCACACCAACACCATGGTCATTTAACCAACTTTTGGTGCTTTTGGCAGTGTGGGCAGGTGCCAAATCCTGCTGGAAAATGAAACCAGCAACTTTAAAAAGCTGGTCAGCAGAAGGAAGCATGAAGTGCTCAAATTTCTTGGTAAACGGGTGCAGTGACTTTGGTTTTCAAAAAACACAATGGACCAACACCAGCAGATGACATTGCACCCCAAATCATCACAGACTGTGGAAACTTAACACTGGACTTCAAGCAACTTGGGCTATGAGCTTCTCCACCCTTCCTCCAGACTCTAGGACCTTGGTTTCCAAATGAAATACAAAACTTGCTCTCATCAGAAAAGAGGACTTTGGACCACTGGGCAACAGTCCAGTTCTTCTTCTCCTTAGCCCAGGTAAGACGCCTCTGACATTGTCTGTGGTTCAGGAGTGGCTTAACAAGAGGAATACGACAACTGTAGCCAAATTCCTTGACATGTCTGTGTGTGGTGGCTCTTGATGCCTTGACCCCAGCCTCAGTCCATTCCTTGTGAAGTTCATCCAAATTCTTGAATCGATTTTGCTTGACAATCATAAGGCTGCGGTTCTCTCGGTTGGTTGTGCATCTTTTTCTTCCACACCTTTTCCTTCCACTCAACTTTCTGTTAACATGCTTGGACACAGCACTCTGTGAACAGCCAGCTTCTTTGGCAATGAATGTTTGTGGCTTACCCTCCTTGTGAAGGGTGTCAGTGATTGTCTTCTGGACAACTGTCAGATCAGCAGTCTTCCCCATGACTGTGTAGCCTAGTGAACCAAACTGAGAGACCATTTTGAAGGCTCAGGAAACCTTTGCAGGTGTTTTGAGTTGATTAGCTGATTGGCATGTCACCATATTCTAATTTTTTGAGATAGTGAATTGGTGGGTTTTTGTTAAATGTGAGCCAAAATCATCACAATTAAAAGAACCAAAGACTTAAACTACTTCAGTCTGTGTGCATTGAATTTATTTAATACACAAGTTTCACAATTTGAGTTGATTTACTGAAATAAATGAACTTTTCCACGACATTCTAATTTATTGAGATGCACCTGTACTGCCATCCAGCACCATATTTTCCAGGGACATCCTGGTATTTTCAGCAGGACCACTTTAAACCACATACTGGCCAGCTAGTCAACCATCCAACCCATCAGCCAGCCAACCAAACAACCAACCAACCAGCCAGCCAGCCAACCATTCAACCCATCAGCTAGCCAACCAAACAACCAACCAGCCAACTAAACAACAAAGCAGCCAACCAACCAGCCAGCTACCTAGCCAGCCAGCCAGCCAGCCAGCCAACCAACCAACCAGATGGTTAGAGAATCTATCTATCCTCTATCTAGTCAACTAACTAATTAACTATTTTTTTAATTAACTAACTCTCTTTCTCTCTTCTATCTATAGATATGTCAATGTCTGTTGTTAACAAGTGTATGTGTCTGTGTTAGTAAACAACTAAATAACTGACTAACAAACAAATGAACTAAGCGACTAACTGACTAATTGACTAAGTGAATAACTGACTGACTAACTAACTGCCTGTCCGTCCGCCCATCAGTCTGCCTGTCTGTATATCATCCATTTCTACGATCCATCATCCAACTAACCATCTAACTAAGGAGTTGGCTAGTTAATCTATGAGCCCTCTCTCTTCCCTGCGTCGTCTCACTTAAAAAAAAAATAATTTAAAAAAATAACACAATGGCTCTTATGGCATGGCAAAATACAAAAGAAACAAGAAAAGTCAAATACTTTGTGTGTGTGAGTGTGTGCGTGCGTTGTGTCACCTTCAACATTCTGTCTCTCTCGGCTGCAGGCATCTTCTCCATCTCATCCAGTCGGATCTCAGTCTGATAGAGCCACGTGCTGATATGAGCCAAATTCTCATCAAACATCTCCACCTCACGCCTGTGATTCTACAACGCACATGATATGACATTAGATATTATTCTTATGTCCACAACAAGTAAACAATATTTGAATATTTAATATTCTATCCAATAATTGTAAAATTATGTTATTACATTGTAGATTATTATTATCATCATCATCATCATCATTATATTCATATTGAATACTACAATCTTATTACACAATAATAACAATGTATGTCTGTCCTGAATTCATAAATGTCACATGGCATTGCAAGGCTGTCTGGAGTCTTTACATCATTTTACTAAAGCAAGGCCTTGTTGTAAAAGTGCTGTTATCTCATGTTACATTAACTTTATATTTGGAATTACGCAAATGTGAAAAAGTTAATCTCGAGCGAGGAGTACTTTATGAGCAAACCAGACCATGGACTAAAAGCGAATTGGATCAGAGCAGCACTCACTCTGGTGCGAACCAACACAAATGCTTGCTTCCTGCAATTGTGATTCCTGTTTAAATACATTTTTGCCACTCTATGCCCAATATAATGCTTCAGCATACCAATTCTGTTTACAATGTAAAAAAGTATTCAGTTGTCCAACCAGATAACCTCATTTGTATTTTCACTTGCTCAAATTTTTCATCTGAAATTTGCGGGAGAAGATTCAGTGCGGGCCAAACAAACACACTCACCAGAACAACACTAAGCCAGTCCTCTATCCGAGTGTGCACACGCTCCCAGTCCTCATTTAGTTCAAACAGCTGATTCTCCAGCTGAGCTTCACTGCCCTCCACTAACGCCTGCAGGGCGGTGCTGTTCTCCATGATCACAGACAGGTCATTCTTCTTACGCTCAGACTCCTTCAACACACCCTACAGAGGAACACTCCTTTAACACACTCTCTTATCTGTATACAGACTCAACGGGTGTCTATCAAACACACTCACGTTGGCCCATGTGATCTCCGCATCGATTTCAGCGGGCATCTCCCCTGTGTTGAGTTTCTCTTTGAACTGAGTGTCAGTGTGGTTCATCCAGGCCTGCAGAGCGGCGCTGTCCTTCTGCAGACGCTGAGACAGGGACAGGGCCTTTTCCAAATCCTGCTTCCCCTCAGTCACCTGGCAACACAGTCAGATATTTAACATTGTTTAATGATACAGTAGCAAACGAGTTTCTTATTGGTGGTGTTATATGACCTGATATCTTTACATTCTAGGTCAAAGCATTTCGTACATAAAAATGTGTATGGGTGACATATAGAAAATACTTCTCGGGAATGAAAAAATAAAGACATAGATGTTACATTTTGGAGCAAAAACAGTATTAGAGTTGGCATGCTTGATCTAATTTCCATGAATCAGTTCAAATTGACAGTTTCATTCTTCTTAATATCATAAATACTGTATATATGCTGTATATATAAATGTTGTGTACCTGAGCTCCCAGGTCATTGTAGAGTATTTTCAGTGCGGTAAGCTGTTCGTCCATTGCTTTAGGATTTTCCGTCTGCTGTTTCTGTACAATCTGTCTGCCTGTTTTAATCACCGTCTCCACCTCCAGTTTCACCTCGCTCAAGATCTTATACAGTTTCTGAAAGAACAAAAACATCTCACTCACATGAAGCACATACAGTGTAAAAGCCCATGGTGATGTTGTGTTGTCTCACCATGCATCCATTGAGATGGGCTTGTATCTCCTCTGGTTGTGTGTCTCTCAGGTCCAGTATGTGAAGTTCAGCTTTAGCACTTTCCAGAATCCTCTTGCAGTCTAGCATCCGCTGCTCAAAGTTAGCCGGTTTCTCGAACAACTGGAATTTTGTACTGATCTCACGGAGTTTACGCTAAACGGGACAGAGTTTACATACAAAACACAGTTTACCGACCTTCCTATGCTACATTCAAATATGAAATGACATTTAAAATCTTCAACCCCAGAGTGTCTCACCTGTAGCTGGTCCAGCAGGGTGCCTCCTCGCACCAGTTTGCCCTCTGTGGCTGTCGGAGGCACATTCCCCACATTCCTTCTCCTCATGTCCTCCAGCGTGGCCTCATGGGCCGCAATATCTGCCTGGATTGACTACAGTAAAGAACACATCAAAGGTTTAAAGTTATATTTAAGATTACAAGAATAGAGAAAAGATGAAAAGTTTGGCAACACTTTACAATAAGCTTGTATTTGTAAACGGTATACAGTATGCATTACACAGTATATGCACAATACAAACACAGTTACATTGACTCAACCAATGATGTGAGTTGGGGGCGGGACTATCTCTTTGTTTGACCAATGGCAGATGGGGGACGTATTCAGAAAGCTGTTTTGAAAACAAATTTTATTTTGCAAATCCGTTTGGTGGCACAGAAATTACATACTTCAGTTTTAAATAACAGCATATTTGACTTTCATATATATATATGTTTGTTAACATTAACCAGGACGAATAAGTGCTAAAAAAGTATTGTTCATGGTTAGTTCATGTTAACTAATGCAGTTCACTAATGTTAGCATATACAACCTTATTTTAAAATGTTTTAAATATTTACCTATATTAGACTCATTCATGAAACATGAGCAGATTTCAATGTAAATAATTTACAATAATAAACTGTTAAACTGTTGCATGGAAGTGTTAAGACGGAAATTGTTCCAATACACTGAATGTGACGATTTAATAAATTTCTAACCCTGATAAAAAATGTTTTATGTCTGATATCCTCAGAAATTTGTTCTGCTTGTGTTTCATGAATGAGGTTCAATGGTCCAAAAGTTTCCATCAGAAGCACACTATCAATGTTGATGTTAAGTGATAGATGATATAAGTCGATTATATGGCAATATTAGGTAGATTTAAGATTAATTAATTGTGTTAGTACTAAAATACACAGGTCGTTCTATCAATAATTAAGCTACACACTCATATTTTCATTACTACAGGGTTGCTGCAGAGTTTTCAAAATCACTGAACAAATAAACATTAATACCATATCCCCATACCAAAACAAACCCAAACAATCTCAAAATAAATCATGTATCTCAGACTTTTACTTAAACAGGAAGGAGCACACATTCAACATGGCCTTAACATTGCTTATCAATAAATCAGGGTAGATATATTCAAGCTTAAAATTCTCAAGAAATGTTTTCCACATTTATATCACATTAAAATTGGTTTATGTACCATTACATACAAAAATACAAATTAGAGGTCGACCGATATAGGATTTTGGTGATTTGATAATGTGTTGATAGAAAGGCAAATAATCTGTCAATACTTTTTAAAATTGGTAGCCTTTATTAAATGTTTTTAGTCGTTCCTTCCTGTGATGGGGAGGGCCAGACAGAGGCTACAAAAGTCCAAACTGAATTCAATTCCAGATGCAGGAAAGAAAAAAAGGATTTGATTCATAGCGCAGAACTTTTAACTTTAAAGTCAGCATGAAACAGAAGTTGCAACTGACTTCTGTATTGTGACGTATTTCCGAGTGAAACGTTTTTTGTTTTTTGAAACAAAAAAACGTAGGACGGGGATTTGAGTTTATCCATTGGTTGTTGATTGGATTGTGAAAATATGGGCATTGCATAGAGGAATGGAGGCAGATCTGAATGCGAGTTTGCAGTGGACACACACACACACACACACACACACACACCTACAATCATGCTGCTAGAGTCAGAGCCGGTTATCAGTGAAATTGAGGATCTCAACACATTTATGATCAAAATGACAACATAAATGCACGAGCACATCGCAGTCTTTGATTATGAAGAGGCTGTAGCCGTTGAAAAACGAGTGAGTAAAAGGTAACTGTATTTTAACATTTTGAATTACAATACACTAAATATAAAGAAAACAAAACCACTTACTCGAGCTGTGCATCCCAAGATAACTGTGTTCAATAATATAAATAAACTCCAGAGGCATCCGAAGCGTTGTATTCATTACATCATTGATCACCTCAGCAATTCAGGTGTGAAATGTCTCGAACACAACCGCGAATACGCCGTTCTTCTCATTCGAAATGTCAATTTAAGCCGGATGACCCATAACTAAGGAAGTTTGGGTTAAGGAATGATAGTTTTGAAGGAAAACAGACGAAAATACACCTTGCCATCTTCACCAACATGCGGTTGACGCTTCGTTCAACTCTACGCAAGGTTGTGATATTTATAAGAAAGGGGCGGGGTTTAAGCAGACTAAATGATTGGAGAAGTCCAGGTCCTACGTCACCAGACAGAAGTCTGTCTTTTCACCGGAAGATCAAGTTGTGACATTTTGATTAAAGATATAAAGGTAAAAAAAATAAATAAATAAAAAAAATAATAACATATGCATGGATGAATTGTTCACAATACGATCAATGACGTGCATTTAGAAAATAGAGTGAATTTTAATTTCATGCTGACTTTACAGGCTGAAATACACCGGGGACTCTTATTTTGAAATGTTTGCGCTTCACTGCTTCCAGCTGCTCATTCAAACAGATAAGGGAAATAAAATGTGCACTACTACAATGATCTACAGTGTATTACAATATAAACAAATAAAAGTAAACTTTGTCATATTTCATCAACACTATATCATCATCAACAGTTGTGCTTAAACAAATTTCCGATGTGGCCTAATGATTGTGAACTGCACCCTTGTTATTAATGACACCTGTGGCCATTAAGTGAACTGCAGCCAGCTACCTGTTGCTCGTGCACACACTCCATAGGGACGCGGCGAGGGAGCATCAACCAAAACAATGACGTAACGTATAAAGAGGACAACCTACGAAGTCCGGGAAGGGCTAATTTTTCAAGTTGCGTTACAAACCGTTCACACATTGGCAAAAAAAAGGCGAATATTACATGAAAATTGTTACATATTGCAACTTTAAATAATTATTAAGACGTTTGTTGCATCGTTTAAGATATTTAATACTTTATGACCTTAAGTTTTGGAAAACTGAACTGAAGACATTAAGGATCCGTGTGAACCCTGTGCTTATTGAAAACCCATTATTGGTCAACCAATGTGTCAAGTGTGTGTTTCTGGTTTGCTGTGATTGTTTAGAGGTTTCTGTTTGTGAGAAATGTGTGTGTGGTTCTGTATACCTGAGCTTCCTGTGGCAGTTGGAAGGCATCGATGCGGTCCGTGAGGTAAGAGGTGAGTGTTTGGTCCAGGTGTGTGAGAGCCGTCTGTAGTGTGTGTAAGGCCGTCTCATTCTCTTTTAGAGACAACAACTGTTGCTCCAGACACATTTGACGAGCAGAGGCCTACACACACACACACACATACACAGACGAAATTCATATATACTACATTTACTCACCGGCCCTTTATTAGGTACATCAGGTACACCTGTACATCTACTTATTCCTGCGATTATCTAATCAGCCAATCGTGTGGCAGCAGTGTAATGTATAAAATCATGCAGATATGGGTCAGAAACTTCAGTTAATTTTCACATCAACTATCAGAATGGGGAAAAATGTGGTATGATTGTAGGTGCCAGACAGGCTGGTTGGAGTATTTATGTAAATGCTGACCACCTGTGGTTTTCACACACAACAGTCCCTAGAGTGTATAGAGAATGGTGTGAAAAACAAAAAACAACCAATGAGTGGCAGTTCTGTGGGCAAAAACGCCTTGTTGATGAGAGAGGTCAACGGAGAATGGTTAGATTGGTTCAAGCTGACAGAAAGGCTACAGTAATTCAGATAATCCCTCTGTACAATTGTGATGAGCAGAATAGTATCTCAGAATGCACAAAATGTCGAACCTTGAGGCGAATGGGCTAAAACAGCAGAAGACCACTTCGGGTTCCACTTCTGTCAACCAAGAACAGAATACTGAGGCTGCAGTGGGTCTACCATCTGAGCACCTCAGCAGAAATCCAGATTCGTCAGACCAGGCAATGTTTTTTCCAATCGTCTGCTGTCCAGTTTTAGTTTCCCATTCTTAGCTCACAGTAGTGGTACCCGGAGGGCAGTGTTGTAGTCAAGACCACCTAAACCGAGACCAAGTCAAGACCAAGAAGAGAGTGTATCGAGACCGAAACAAGACCAAGACATTGAGGGGTTGAGAACAAGTCAAGACCAAGACAGGGCGAGACAGAGTCAAGACCAAGACCAGACCAGTGAGAGTCCCACACTGCATGACACACTTACAATAAAATGTGGAACATGCAAACCATAGACACTCCTCAAATTGATCTGAAAGATCCACATTCCCATAAAAACACCAACAGAAAACAAATGAAGATTCCTCTTCATTCACCTCTTTTATTGCCATATATATATATATATATCTTCAAAGCAATGACAGCTTTGAAGATCCTTGGCATTCTAGCTGTCAGTTTGTCCAGATACTCAGGTGACATTTCATTCGAGTACTACAACACTGCCTGAGTGATCTTCTGCTGCTGTTGCCCATCCACCTCAATGATGTGCTGTACGTTCAGAAATGCTTTTCTGCATAGCATTGTTGTAACGTGGTTATTTGGGTTACTGTCACCTTCCTGTTAGCTTGGACAGTCTGGCCATTCTCCTCTGACCTCTGTCATTAACAAGCCGTTTTTGCCCACAGAACTGCCGTTCGCTGGATGATTTTTGTTTTTCACACCATTCTCTTTACGCTCTAGAGATTGTTGTGCATGAAAATCCCAGGAGATCTGCAGTTACAGAAATACTCAAACCAGCCCATCTGACACCAACAATCATGCCACACTCCAAATCACTGAGATCACATTTTTTCCCCATTCTGATGGTTGATGTGAACATTAACTGAAGCTCCTGACCCGTATCTGTATGATTTTATATGCTGCCACACAACTGGCTGATTAGATAATTTCATGAATAAGCAGATGTACAGGTGTGCCTAATAAAGTGGCTGGTGAGTGTACAGTATATACTGTATATAGTTTGGGCAATAAAAATTATAAATATTTTGTCCCAACCATTTCAAACACACACCTGCTGAGTCAGCTCATCATAGCGGCAGTTGAAATTCTCCAGTTTCTCACTGATGAGGTCATCCAGAATCCCTCCATCGATCAGAGTCTGAGCCAGCTCTCGGATCTGAGTCCTGTTATCACCCGGATGACGGAGAACTGACTCCAGAGACTGAGAGAAACACACAAAACATGACTCGGACTCGTAGACCACAGTGAGTAAATGAGATCTAGAGGGCAATGTGCTTAAGAGACCGTTACCTCCAGAGCTTCACTGATGGCCTCTGTGTTTTCTGGGATGTTCTCTGTGGCCTGAACTTTCTCCTCTAGTGTGCTCAACCAGCCAGACTCCACATCTAAATACTGCAGCAGCTCGATCCAGCATGACCACACCTCCTGAACATCAACACAACAACATTACTATCTCCTCACACTGGTATCAGCAAAACACCAGTGTGAACACGCAAACAAGAACCAATCAAAGCTTATCTTTTGGAGCAAGAATAAAATCATCCTCGCAGAGAACATGAAATCAAACTGACTCCATTCAATCTCTTAATAAATGTGAACGATTCATTGGTACACGTTCTTCTAAAGACAAAAAGGTTTGCACCCCAATTCTTTCATTTAAATGTTATAACTTGTTCTGCCTCTGAAATGATTTCGATAAATGAAAAAAAAAATCAAATACAAAAATGTATATCGCTCAACCTCATTAACCACTATGCATTATATTAACATGTATTTAGCTTAACATGTTTTCATATGTTTATGTCAGTACCTCAAGTGTGTGGCATTTGCTCTTAAAGCGATCACACAATTTGGTGTAGTTCTTCAGGACTTCAGTGAGCTCAGCGTTCAGATCGTGAGCACCAGAGGGCGTCTTCCTCATCAGCACATTAATGCTGTCCTTCAAAATCTTCACTCGCACTTCCTTCTGTAGCACATCCTCTTTGGCCCTCTGAGACACACAAACCACACAATCACACATTTATTTTAGGCCTTCTGACTGTTTTCACACAGGTTTGCATATGTTTATCTGCTACTCTGTTATATCAAATGTTATTTCATTATGTTAAAGTGTATTAACCATAATCACAATCTCAAATGATATAAAAGTCACTCTTGAATATGTATTGAATACATTCAACTTAAATACATTTAAAAAAAAAAAAACACACACAACATAATTACTATTTAGACTACTTTCTGTCTGCTTTCATATTGGTTTGTGTATGCTCACAAGTAACATGCAATTTATTTTTCATGTTTTATTAAAATATTAACAATAGTAATATATCTATCTATTTATTAGTAATTATTACATTTAATACAATTATATGATACAATTGTTATATTGTCATTATTATATTATATTGTTATATGTAATTGCCATTTTTACATATACTATTAATATAATAACATTAGTATTGTTATTATTATTATTGTTATTATTATTAATTATATTTAATTAATATATTACATTAATAAAATCTGTATGTTTGTGTATGTTTACATGTAACCTACTATGTTATTTTTTTAAGTTGTATTACATTGTATTACATACAACATCTAATTACATTGACAAATCTATTTATTTAAAAGTAATTATTGGTTAAATATTGCATTAAATACATTTATGTTTAATTTAATATTGTAGTTGCCATTATATGACATATTATTATTAGTACTTATTATTATTATTATCAATAACACTAATCTATCGATTTAAAAGTAATCATTTGTTAAATATTATAATTTATTTTATTATAAGTATTATAACAACATTTAACATAATTATATTTCATTCTTATATCATATAAAAACACAATATTACATTTACTTTGTCTTTTTTCATATACGTTTGCATATGTTTACATGTGACCACCTGTATGTTTATGTTGTATTATAGTATTAACAAAAATAATCTATATATTTAAAAGTAATAGTTAATAAACAATAAATAAATTTAATGCAAATATGTTTAATTGTAAAATTCTAATATAACTGCTATTATAATGCATTATTCACAAATAAACATAAAAAATGACATATAATTTACTATTTAAGCTTTTTGTCTGTTTTTACGTTTGCTTTTGTTCACATGTTAACTTTTTGTTAACCTGCTGTTATTTTAATGTTTTACTGCATTATATAATAATAATAATAATAATAATGCATATTTTTAAGACATTATTAATGAACAAATAATGATTACATTAAATATAATATTTAATTGGTATATTATCATATAACTGTTATAACGTTACATATACTATTTTTTTATATTACAAAAACTACTATTATTGTACAGTGCTGTGAAAAAGTATTTGCCCCCTTCTATTTTTGTGTATTTTTCATACTAAATTGTTTTAGATCTTTAAACAAGATATAACATAAAACAAAGGCAACCTGAGTAAACAAAATGCTGTTTTCAATTATGTATTTTTTTATTGAACCAAAAAAGTTATCCAACACCTATATCACCCACGTGGAATACTAACTGCCCCCTTAAACTTAATAGCTGGTTGTGCCACCTTTAACAGCAACAACTGCAACCAAATGCTTCCGAATACTGGAAATCAGTCTTTAACAACGCTGTGGTGTAATCTTGGCTCACTCTTCTTTGCAGAACTGCTTTAGTTCAGCCACACTGGAGGGTTTTCGAGCATGAACTGATGTGGTCCTGCCATCCTGCCATCATCTCAATCATGTTCAAGTCAGGACTTTGACTAGGCCACTCTAAAACTTTAATTTAGCTTATTTTGAGCTATTCAGAGGTGGACTTACTCCTATGCTTTGGATCATTGTCTACATTAACATGTACACCAATACTCTGATTATTGCAATTTAAACGATTTATTAAAAGAACCGATAAGAGTCATTTTCAACTACACTGGATGCACTGTCTGTTTTGATACACTAAAAAAATCGATTCATAAGAGTCACTTGTTTGATCGGAATACACATGCTGGATGTTGTTGTGTTCCGATCACAAGGACAAACTCATTTGAAAGATGTACTTGCCATTTTTTTGCGGTATACAGGCGACTTGCAAATCATTTTTCACACAGGGCCAGATGATATTGGATAACTTTTTTACTTCAATAAATAACATTATCATTTAAAAACTGTATCTTGTATTTACTCAGACTGCCTTTGCTTTATGTTAGATTTTGTTTGAATGTTTAAACAATTTAGTATGAGATATACACAAAAACAGAAGAAATTAAGATGGGGGCAAATACTTTTTCACAGCACAGTAAATGATGATAATAATAATAATTTCTATAGAAATTGCATTAAACATTTCTTGCAATCTATAATGGTTAACATCATTAGTTAATATAATTAATGACTGTCACTGGATCCATAAAGTGCCTCTGTTTATAGTTTTAATAACGGTTCATGGCGTGTTCATAAGCAGTTCACAGCCTGTGAAAGCTGTCTTCATTCTCTATACCTTCATCTCCTGCAGAGCTTCCTCCAGCTCCTCCGGACTCCTGTACTCAAAGTCTCTCATGAGGAACTCCTCGTCCACTTGAATCATCCACTCTCTCATCTCCGCCAGATCTTTCTTCAGGTTCTTCACTTTCTCCTGACCCTCACTCGCACGCTCTTCACGACTCAACAACTGAAAGCAAGAGCTGATCAGGTTTTCACAAGCACATGCGTTGGAATATGTGCCATCCACTTAACAAGATGTACCCAGGTAGCACATGTTCTTAAATGAACAACCTCTGTTGCGCCTGGAACAATATATCAACCAATTAAAGAACTCTGATTTTACAATTAAAGCTGCTGTGTGTCATTCTGTTGGTGTTAAAATACATTCCCATATCCCAGTTCAATATGCAGACAACTATAAGAAAACCACTTGTAGGTTAACTAGCTGAAGATCATAGACACCGTGGCGCCTTCAAAACCAGAGTCACCACTGCAAGATCATCTGCGTGTCGTTTAAGATGGTTCATGTTTAAGTGTTTAATGAACAGAGGGGCGGAGATTTCTTCGCACCTCTTTACTGAGCGTGTCCCAGCGTCTCTGACTCTCGTCGAACTCCTTTTGCCCCCAGTTGGTCAGTCCTGGCACTGTACTCTGCTGTACGGCTGCCACGTACTCTCCCATCTGCTTTAGAGACGATTCCACACTCTCCATCTCGCCAACAAACTCCTGCGCAGTCAAAGACATGTCCTCAACGTCACTTATACACCCTTTTCTGCTATTGCTCTGATATTAATACATTTCTTTTTAGCTATGATGTTTGACACTTACACTTGAGAAGCAAAATAGTAAGTCATGCCTCAGAGAAATCTAACAACATTTAATGAGGTTTACACTTAAAACAAGCCCGAGCTCAATGAGTTGACCTCTGACCTTGCACTGGTTGAGATCTTCCTGTAGTTTGTTGCCATGGCTGAGGCCGCTGGCGTCTCGAGACAGAAGCTCCTCCACCACATCTAACCAGCGGCCCACCTCCTCACTCTTCACCTGATCGACATCAACACAGCCAACAAGATCAGTACAAAACCATCAGCACATTCACAGCGGTTGAATGCGAGAGATATCAGAGCATTTGATCTGAGTGTGTTTGATGGGACGGCTCTCACCTTTGTGTCCTTCATGCTGCCCAGAATGCACTGTAGCATGCCAAGCTGGTCGTGGGCAGCAGTGGAAATCTCAGTCCAGTTCTGCTGATCTGATGGGTCTGAAACCTTCTGCTTCTGTTGATCAATCTCTGCGCAGAGAGTCTACAAGACACAGATTAACACTACATTACTCAGAAGCACTATCTCTCTTCACACTGCCAACACTAACAATACACATTATCTCTATAAAATTGCAGTAAAAACCAACATAAATTCGCTGCCAAGACTGTAATGGATGTATAGATACTGTATGATTTCAATGGCTCAGTCAGTTAGCTTAGATAATTAGTTATTTGCCTGATTAATGAATGATATAACATTGACATTTATACAATTGGAAGAAGCTTTTATCCAAAGTGACTAACAAGTGCATTCGATGTACATTCACTGCTTAGTTTTTTTTTTTTTTTCTACTTTTGAGCATTTAAAAGAATGAGACTGTTTTTTACTGTCTCAACACATTTACACCACACATATTTTTACTCTAAGCCCCAGACAAATATAATAGAAACAAGCAGAGTGAACTCAATGCTGCTAAATTTATGCAAGATTTTGATCACTACAAATGCAGATCAGGATCAGTATACTAGTACGACACAGTTTCAGATAATAATTTATGCATCATTAATATGGCTAAGGATCAACGAGGGTCAAATTTGAATGTGTCGCTCTATTAATTAAAAAAGGCATGAGAAATGCGTTTCATATAGATAATAAGTTGAATAAACCCTCTTCAATGATGAAAACGTTTTCATTTCTGAATTAGAATTCATTTTGATTTATTAGTTGGCATACGGCAAGAAAATCCTCATCTAGAAAATTTGTATTTGAAAATTCAATGTCAAGCTAAATATTCTGCATGTTTTCAATGTGTCTGAGTGCAGTACTACACCCACACCAGCAGGAGGAGACACACTTCAACAAACCCACAAGTGCTTGACAACTTTCCAAAGACCACGTTCACTCCCAAAGGAAGGGAAAAAAGTCTAAGCTCTAAAATTAGAAAGTTTCTGATTCTCACACACTCCACAATCAGTTGCATATGACAGGACATTCTATAACTGGAATTAGAGTAGGATTCTGCCTGTTAATAATATGTGCAACTGAGTAGACACCAGAGAAACAGCACTGGCATCAACAGCACATATCTGCCACGTGGGCAATGCCTGGCATCAATCCTGAGTCTCTTGGCTCCCACAGATTACCACAGGAGAGTATAAATATTTATGTAGCTATAAAGAAATGCCAGCCTACGTAAACTCTCTATGGCTTGTTTTGCCATCTCTGTCATTGGCTTTCTTCCTATTATTCATACAGTTTGAAAAAGAAACACACTTCCAAGATTTTCTCTATGAAAAGCAAATGTTAGCTAACAGACTGCACACACAGCTCAGGTGAACAATCAACATATAACACACACGTACAAGCAGGGTCCAGAATTAACAGTCACCAAGCGCCAAATGCAAGTAAAAATTGGCTTTGGTGAGTTACTCGCCAGTTGGACGGTAACTCCGTTAGGATATGCAACATTACATGGTTTAAAATTGCACAGTACACTGAGAAAAAAAAAGAAAAATGGTTTCATGTAAAATATCAAAAAGTCCTTAACTGCTTTAGCTCTTCATTTTTTGGCTGCCACCTGCATTATTCACACCCAAATTCAAAAGCTCACCGTACACAAATATAGTGGACTAATTGCAAATTATTGGTCTCATTTCACAGAAAACCCCTCAAAGTTAACAATCTTATGATGAACATAAAAATCCTGTTTTTTAAAAGCCTGTAATTCAGCTCGTTGTCCCTGCTTTAAGTTTTAGTTCAATCCACTAGATGGCAGCAAGTACTTCTAAAGAGAATTTTCCCGCTAACACGTTCCATCTCAATGTACAGATCTGAAATGCAGGTGGCACTCTAAAGTAACGGAGGACCCGCTATGTGCTTGATCATAGGCATTCAGTCTATGTTGTGACTTTGCGCACCTTTCCCACTGATTAATTGAATATCTCGGCCTCTGAGTGGACTAGAAGCTTAATCTATGTGTCGTTGATAAACTGAGATTCTGATGTATAAAATTCCAACATCTGTAGCCAAGAACATATTTTGCAGATTATTTGTTTATCATGTTTATCATTTCCCCAAGAATGCTCACAGACAAGTAGAAAATAGCTAATTGTGGAGAAGGCAGCCTAAGGTAAGAGCTGATATAGTGTTTAGGGCTACTTGGTGCTTACAGAAGCAGTGATCAAAAAGACATGAGACATTTGTCTTTGTGTCTTACAGAGATCATATTTCACTTTGTGGTTCTTTTTATAATAATCAAAACTGTGGTGTTACAGCAACAAAAACTGCACAGCGTTTTCTTGATTTACCTCCCATTGGCTGGTGTGATAAAGAGTTAATTCTAGACCCTGCATACATGCATTTCTGCAAACACACACACACACCTGAGCTTTGATGACTGCCCGTTCAGCTGTGGTTATGTCTTTGACATCATCTCTGATAAGATGCAGTCTGGACTCCATCTGCTGAAGTGCTCCAGACGCCACCAGCCTGGACAACACTACAGACCGAGAGAGATAGAGACAGAACAGCATTTTAGAAGCTCATGTGGAAACTTTGATACAATGTGCATTCATAGAATATTCCGCTGTTTTCAGTATACAGTGCAGTGAATTGACCAAATCTAGAATGATATAGGTCGACAAGAACTTTTTCAACCTCAAGACAGTGCAATAGTGCAAAAATGTTATCTTAGTTATATCTATATATATTTATACTGGGTAAATGGATTGAAAAGTGACAGTAATTTGCAGACACAGTTAACACTGCTCATCTCTGCTCATTACTTTGCCACTGAGGAGACCAAAATAACTAACTTGGTATGTGTGTTCTCAGTTAGCTTGGATCCCAGATGTTGGGTCAACAAGTCAAATGGAAAATGAGGTTTCCGATTGTCCCACGAACACTAAGCTGTGTGTGTTTTCAACGTAGCTGTACTTTGGGGACAACACTGCTTACAAATTTCTCAGAGGTAAGCTATATCTGACAAAACCTGTTTATGGACATCTTTAAAAGTAAATGCTATCTTTTCTTGATTCTCAGATTGGCCTGTGGTCAATAATAAAATTAGTCAATGTACAGTATAATTAGCTTTATATAAAAGCTATAGAACTCTTCGGTATGTCTTTATTTAGATAAGTAATTGTGTGTGTGTGTGTGTGTGTGTGTGTGTTAGAGAGAGAGAGAGAGATTCGCTCAAGCTTTAAGACACTATGAAAACCATGTAACCACAATCTCAAGATTAAACATTCATACACACATACCTGGAGCTGTTTCTAACATTGTGCAACCCCACTACACACACACTCAAGGGTTTATCTGGGTATGAGTGTATAAAAGCTTTCACAGGAGCCACAAGGGACTCATACTGACGTTACAACCATAAATAGACTTCTTTCACTCTGTCTACCTCTCTCCCCCTCTGCTGTTGTTTGCTACACAAATGATTTACCTGTTACATAGTTCACCATTTTAACTTCAAATAAAACTGAAGAGAACAAGAGAAGGGACAGAGAGAGGAAGAGGTAGAGTGTAACGCCCCCTTGGCACAGATTCAGTTCTTGAGGTTTGTAAAAACCTCTGTGGGCCTCATTTTTTCTCTCACACTCTGTAGCTCTGTTCCAAAACCTAGCTAGACAACATTTCAAAGCATCATTGGAGAGTGTTTCTTCAACTTCGGGCATGTTCATGTCCCAGGTGTTGATTTTTTATCAAGACAAACAAATTTCAAATTTCTTTTTGCTTTATGAAGGTCTTTTTAAAACTGATTTGGGAACTGTTCACCGGGCCTTCATCATTTATTGTTGGTACTTTTCAAATGTCTTTTATGTAGAGATTTGACTGTTTTAGACTTTTAGCCAGACGGTCAATATTAAACAATGAAAATCCATCAAACAAAATTCAAATGGGAGGGCCTGGGTAGCTCAGTGGTAAAATACGCTGGCTACCACCCCTGGAGTTCACTAGCTCGCTAGTTCGAATCCCAGGGCGTGCTGAGTGACTCCAGCCAGGTCTCCTAAGCAACCAAATTGGCCCGGTTGCTAGGGAGGGTAGAGTCACATGGGGTAAACTCCTCGTGGTCACTATAATGTGGTTCGTTCTCGGTGGGGCGCGTGGTGAGTTGAGCGTGGATGCCGCAGCGGATGGCATGAAGCCTCCACACGCGCTCTGTCTCCGTGGCAACGCGCTCAACAAGCCACGTGATAAGATGCGCGGGTTGACGGTCTCAGTCACGGAGGCAGCTGGGATTCATCCTCCGCCACCCGGATTGAGGCGAATCACTATGCGACCACGAGGACTTAAAAGCACATCGGGAATTGGGCATTCCAAATTGCAAGAAAAAGGGGAAAAATCCAAAAAAAAAATAAAACAATTAAAAATATTTCAAATTATTACGTTTAAAATAATAATTGAAATAAAGAATGGAATAAACAAAACATTTAGCAATTATTGTGTAAAAATGATTTCTATCAAGTTTTCAAAAATTACAACTGTCTCAAATTTATGACTGTTTTGCCATCATTTTTGCCACAGCAAAAACTTTTGCCCCTTATATTTATTTTTGTTAACCATGTCGACTAAATTTTCAGTGAAGAGCGTGCTTAAGATGAAATATGGGACAAGTGATGTTTGAAGAAAACAAAGAAAATTCATGATAAATATCACTTGTGAACAGAAGATTTTTATTGGCCATCATTTACGATCAAGCTGTAATTTTGTCAAATTACGCAAACAATGTGAAAATATTATTAAATTGTGTGTATTTAGGATACATCAAATGTTCGCTATGAAATTAGCATTAGCAAGACAAAAGAGTCAGCTATTTTATTTCAAAAACATTAAAAATGTCATTTCCATCAGCGTCATTTCCAGCACAGAATTCTATTAAACACAAAACAGTATTTGAGATGTGCTGGAAATGACGCTGTGGTGGGGAAAAAAAAGAGAGACAAATATGACACAAATCTCCTGTGATGCATGTACATACACTGTTGGACATTGTTAGTAGACACATAAAATGAACTAGTGAGTTTTAATGAGAAATATTTTTTTTCTAAAAGTGCCCGAAGTATGCTACCTTCTAAGATACCTTCTTGTCTGCAAAAATTCGAAGGCAGCAGCACATGAATGCGCTGCAATGTGCTCAATAAAAAAATCCATCCAAGATGACGGATGACAGACACTTATATAAATACAATTACATTGAATTCAAATACAGTTTAAAATACAGTGAGATTTGAGAGATACGGTGGAGAAGTTTCAACGAATAACAAGAACATTTTCAGTTTCTTCCTCACACAAAGCTTTCGAGTGGCTTCAGAAGACATGGACTATAGAGTAGGACAAATTTCTGTGGTGCTTGTTTGTCCTTTTTGGAGCTTGATAGCCCGGATTACATTCCACATTTGTTATATGGTACGGAGCAGCTTGGACATTCTCCCTAACTTCTCCTTTTGTATTCCACAGAAGTAAGTCACACAAGTTGGGAACAACATGAGGTGTAATAGATGACCAATTTTTCATATATGGGTGAACTATCCCTTTAAATACAAGACGAAGCAAAAACCAAACACAGGCCTGCGAGAATGGTCTGTTCTTTCTCCAGAAATCATTTTATTTCTCTCTGTTCTCCGCAAATAAAAACTGAGATCCCAGAGTTCACTCAAATTGCAGGCTGGGTTGACATTCTTCAGATGTTTTGAGAGTGTTGTGTAAGGGCTGTAATTAGGATGCAACGTGTACCTGTACTGATGTCCTGCTGCCGTGTCTTGAGCTCTTGAATAGCTGTGCTGTGGCGTGACGCCAGCACTGTCAGACTGGGTTTGATGGTATCAGGAGCTCCAGGTTCTGTAGTCAGACGCTCAGCCTGGACACAGAGTTCTTCCACCTGCAGCTGCAGCTTTATCAGCTCTGCTATCCGACACTGAAACACACACACACAGTACTCATATTATCAAGTCTATGCTACACTGCATAAATCAGATAAAAGGTCCATAAACTAGTAATCCAATGAAAAGAGACTTGTTTGCCAAAACTGAAAAACAAATTATTCACACACTGGGCTGAAAATCAAAAATGGTCATACTTCACCCCAAAACCAAAAGAAAGAAATAATAAATGATGTAATTATATTTTGCATGAACACTGTAATGTGTAATGTAATTTGAACACTGTAATGTCCAAATATTGTGCATGTTTACAGTAAAATTATTAAACAATTAAATAATTTTAAATAAATGGTTGTACAACATATATTACCATTATGTATAAAATCTTTTGGACTCTTAAGTTTAAATATATAAATGTCATTAATATTATGTTACATTAAAAAAAATTAAATAAATGTGGAGGAAATTTAATTGCATGCCGACTAACATATAACATTAAAGTTGGATTCTCTTTACATTTGAATCATGATATTTGACTGACCTCACAGTCATCTTTGAGTGTTTGCAGCTCCTTCTGGTCAACTTTAGCTCTAAACCCCTCAGAGGAGATCAACCATTTCTCCTGCTCCTGAAGAGCTCCATCTACAACCTTCAGTCCTGAGAGAACCGCTGCCGCCCGCTCTAGAACTTGAGCTCGGATCCTCAGATCCCGCATCAGGTTCTGACAGCTCTCCCATTCATTATGCACTAAGTCTAAGCTGGAATGAGCCTCATCTGTGTACAGACCTTCTGCACAACAGAGACATGTACATTTAGTCAGTAGGAGAACCAACATTCGACTCAATCTTGAAGAAAATAAACCATAAATCCATACTTTTCGCCAGCTGTTCAATCTTCTTTTCTCCTTTTTGCACTACCTCTTTCACTGACCCCTCCCTCTCAGCAAGCCCCGCCTCCAGAGCCTACAAAGATCATTTATGAAAATATTCCATAAAACCAAATTTTATACTTGTCACTTACTGTAAATGTTTATGTATTTATTACCTGTATTTTGTCTTTCAGATCAGATGAGTCTCTCGCAGCTAGTGCAGACGATTTCCATGCAGTCAGTCGGGATAAAAGCTCAGGAACATCAGCTTCAGCTCTAAAAAACACAAAAATAAACATCACATCAGAGTTCACATGAGGGAACACTACAGAACAACAAAGGAGTTTTTGTGTGTGACTTTATGTACAATGTGACACCAAAAAGAATATGGACACACGCCCCACTTAAAAATGTCTGAATGTCAATGGTTTCCATGATATAATTTCAATTCAAGTCATATCAAGTGCATTTTGTGAAATGTTTTGCTTGAAAAGTGTGTAAATCTTTCCTTAAAATAATTATTGATTTATATTTTATCTAGTGCATTGATACTGATACATTTTTGTGTGTGGCTTAAGTGTTCAAATACTTTTTGGAGCCACTGTATACTTATCTAAAGTGCATTTCAGGTCAAGAAGTTCAAGAGATTTCTAGCTTTTTGCAGGGAAGACACATTTGTGTTCACGTACAGTCTCCTGAGCTCGCCGTCTGTATCTAGATGCCGTCGTTTCGGTGGGGCTGTTGGCGGAAACTCCCGGTCGCTGCTGGTGAAAGTCTGCTCCATCCGTGTCGTAACTGTTGTGACGGTCTCCATGACAACTTTTTCCTGTACCTGGGGCATCCCGGTAAATGACAGAGCTTCTGTAACCTGGACAACAGAACAAACTTTTGAAATAAACCTATTACATTTCCTAAATCAATTTGTTAGTTCAACTACAACTTTGTGATAAACTTCCAGTGAAGATCGCGTCAGAGTCTGACCTGACTGGAACAGTCCTCTAGTTTCTGGACAAGGTTGTCCCAGCGTTGAGTCAGCCTGTCTGTGTCAGACTCGATATTCTGAGCTGCTGCTGGACTGTTTAACAGAACCATCACATCCTGTCCAGCATCTGACAGAGCACTCAGGGTCCTCCGCTTCTGGGCCATGTCCTCCTTAAGACTCTGTCGGGACAAAGATCAAAATTGTGACACTCTTGCAATGTTCAAAAGTAACAGAAAGGCTATAAAGCTATAAATGTGTAGTTTTGCACCTCTAGAGGCACCAATAAATAATTGCAATAAATAAATAAAGTTTCCCAACACTAACTCCTATCTGTACTAGGACCAGTGTTGGTAAGTTACTCAAAAAAGTAATCCACTACAAATTGCTAATTCCTTATATAAAACAGATTACTTTACAGATCACATCATGGAAAAGTAATCACATTAAGGCCCCTGCGCACTTCCTACGAAATCGAAGAACGAACGTGTGTGACAACATTTAGACCAAAATCTGGCCAAAATGAAAGTGTTTTTGAGTTCGTTTTGGCCAGAGCAAACTGTCTGGAAAACTTCTTACCAGCTCCTAAACACTTTCTTACTGCCATTGATCCACGTCATCGGAAGGTGTGACCTGGACTCCACCTACTTTGAGGCTGACAGCCAATTCCTATTCAGTCAGTTAAGATCAGTCAACATGAACACACTGGCGTATTGAGTTATTACCGAGCTGGTGCAAACTTACCTACATCTGTACGATCGTTCGCGTAGACAAATTTTCCATGAACATATCATGCGATTTTTTTGTTTAATTAGTTACAAAATGAATCAAATCCACTCAAATACTCTTAAGTGCCCATTCACTCTGTTGTTTGATATGCTGCTTCACCATGTGCCTTCTGCAATGAAAGCCATTCACACATCTGCCTAAAGTGAGATATGCTTCTATTCATCATTCTTTTGTCTGTATTCTACCCATTAACACTCTTTTATGTACTAATACAGTGCATTCATGAAGTATTCAGACCCCTTCATTTTTTTCACATTTTGTTATGTTGCAGCCTTATGCTAAATGCTTTAAATTATTACATTTTTCTCACATCAATCTACACTCCATACCTCATAATGACAAAGCAAAAACCAGATTTTTGATAACTTTGCAAATATATTAAAACAAAAAACTGAAATATCACATTGACATATGTAAGTATTCAGACCCTTTGATATGACACTTGAAATTTAACACAGGTACAATCCCATTTCTCTGGATAATCTTTGAGATGTTTCTACACTTTGATTGGAGCCCACCTGTGGAAAATTCAATTGATTGGACATGATTTGGAAAGGCACACATCTGTCTATATAAGGTCTTACAGCTGAAAATGCATATCAGAGCAAAAACCAAGCCATGAGGTCAAAGGAACTGCCTGCAGAGCTCAGAGACAGGAATGTGTCGAGGCACAGATCTGGGGAAAACTACAAACAAATTTTGGCTGCATTGAAGGTTCCCAAGAGCACAGTGTCCTCTATTATTCTTAAATGATAGAAGTTTGGAACAAACAGGACTCTTCCTAGAGCTGGCCGCCCAGCCAAACTGAGCAATTGGGGAAGAAGGCCCTTGGTAAGAGAGGTGACCAAGAACCCGATGGTCATTCTGGTTGAGCTCCAGAGATCATGTGTGGAGATGGGAGAAACTTGCAGAAGGACAACTATCACTGCAACACTCCACCGATCTGGGCTTTATGGCAGAGTGGCCAGACGGAAGCCTCTCCTCAGTTCAAGACACATGAAAGCCCGCTTGGAATTTGAAAAAAAGCATCTAAAAGACTCTCAGACTGTGAGAAACAAGATTATCTGGTCTGATGAAATGAAGATTTAACTGTTTGGCCTCAATTACAAGAGTCAAAGTATGAAGTATGGTGGTGGTAGCATCATACTGTGGGGGTGTTATTCAGCAGCAGGGACTTGGGGAATGGTCAGGGTTGAAGGAAAGCTGAACGCAGCAAAATACAGAGATATCTTTAATGAAAACCTGGTCCAGAGTGCTCAGGACCTCAGACTGGGCCGAAGGTTCACCTTCCAACAGGACAATGAACCTAAGACACAGACAAGACAACACACGAGTGGCTTAGGGACAACACTGTGAATGTCTTGAGTGGCCCAGCCAGATCCCGGACTTGAACCCAATCGAACATCTCTGGAGAGACCTGAAAATGACTGTCCACCGATGGTCCCCCTGACAGAGCTTGAGAGGATCTGCAGAGAAGAAATGGCAGAAAATCCCCAAATCCAGGTGTGCAAAGTTTGTCGCATCATACCCAAAAAGACTTGAGGCTGTAATCGCTGCCAAAGGTGCTTCAACTAAGTACTGAGTTAAGAGTCTGAATACTTACGTCAATGTGATATTTCAGTTTTTTATTTGTAATGCATTTGCAAAGTTATCAGAAATTTGGTTTTTGCTTTGTCATTATGGGGTATGGAGTGTAGATTGATGTGAGAAAAAAAATAAGTTAAAAGCATAAGGTTACAACATAATACTGAATACTGTAAATACATATGTGGGCATCTGAATGTTCACAAACAGTATGTCGTTGCTCAGCTGTTTTGAACTTCTTTTTGGCTTTGAGCGAAGAACAAAGCAGCACTTTACCGTGAGTGTGCTTGAGTCTTTACTAATTAGTTCATCTTTAAGTTACTTTCTAAAAAACTTAAAATTTGTGTTTTTTGCCAAACAAATTCAAAATAATGTCTATTATTCAACCTTGTTCATTGTTGCATGCACTCAAAGTCATGCACTCAAAACCACACATTTCTCTGTTACACTGACTTACAAGTAGCCGTACACCCTTCAGCTGTCACAAAACCGCAAAGAGATGCAGATATAAACATAATTTGTGTTAAATTCTACATAGATAATACATTTTTTTTTAGAATTGTGTAACCCAAGTAATCAAGTCAATAACTGTAGTGTGATTTCCAGAATTTAAAAAATAATGTTACACTACTTTTTAACTTCAAAAGTAGATTAGATTACAGAAATTACTTTGTAAACAGATTAAACACAACACTGACTAGGACTAATCACTGCATGTTTGTCTACTCACGGCTAATCTGCGGACACTGGCGTTTATTTCACTAGGATCTTTAAAATCACTGGTCTGAACTTCACTTAAGGCCTTCTCCTTCTCTGCCAGCCACGATCCAAACAAACTCTGAAAGGAAATGAAGACAAAATACACACATTTATACTGTATAAGCAAGGTGATGAGAAACAGTACTTTGAGAAAAAAATATATTAGGGAATATTAGGGTCCGACTTTAAAGTGAATGGTGAAACAGAGTAAAGGAAGTCATTTAGATTTAGAACATGAATGTGATTGAATATGACAAAACAGTTTATTTTTAGGTGAACTATTCCTTTAAGTCTCTCTTAAACGTCTGTTTCAATTCTCATCACTGAGCCATTTGGCATCAAGAGTAAAACGATACCAATTTACTCTAATATCATAGATAAAAGTGTCTGATTACGCCACAGATCAGTTTTGCTGTATGACCGCACACTGACGGAAGTGGTCTAGAAAGGGGACATGGAAGAACAAGGTCTTGTGCACTCCACACTAATGATGTTCTGGGTCAATGGTAATGGTGTATGCAGGTCATAAACAACGATAATTCAATCTCTCAGTCTTGCAAAATGCAGTCTGTACTGTTAAAAGAGCAACCTGACCCTCAAATGCATTCTATGAACACAGTCCAAGACCAGAGACACAGCACAAAAGGTCCCAATACAGAGCCTTGAGGCACACATCTCATCATTTTCTAGAGCAGTGATTCTCAACCAGGGGTACGTGTAAAATTGGGATGTTTAAATTAAATTAAATTAAAATAATTAATCGTGATTAATCTCATGATTTTTTAATCAATCTTGCGTATGTAACAAAGGCATGCTATTCATACATTTCGACCTTCAATGCTAAATAAATCCCACCATATAAAGTCTGCAAAGTCCAGGTAAGACTATTTTTGCTAAATGTCTATCTGGATTTCATTTATAAATACTTTTATAAAGAATATAGACCCCATATTTGTGAAGAGCCTGCAGATTTTTTCCCATGGGCTAGACTGATTATTATTTGTATTTTTTTAGGAAACCATTTTATTCCCGCTCATAAGGTCCGGTTTTGTTTTTATTGTTGTTGATGAATAATCTTTTCATTATGGGTCATTCTGTGAAATCAGTGACTTTTATACTTCAAAAAAGTTATTTTTAAATATAATTTCTCTAAGGTTATAAACATTCTATAAGAAAAATAAGTGTTTAGTCTTTAAGTGTTAATAAATTGCACTGAGCCGCCTCACGATTGACAGTTTAACAGTTTTTAATGTTTATAAGAAAGAGAATTTAGTGCTGATATTTATTAAATCAAATATCCACTTTTTAATTATCACTTGTTTTCTGTACAACATCATAGTAACAGGGATGACAATTTAAGATTGTCCCCTTCTGAAAACACCTAACAACATATAAGATAACCTGATAAAAAAAAAAGGAGACATTTGATTGCATTTGAAGATTTCACATCTTGACAGTTTATTATTTTTATTTATTTATGAAATTGTGCATTAATAAGGGGTCGTAATGATCGTAAGAGGGTTGACACATAACTTGGGGACAAAACTTTAAGTCTTGAAAAATTATATTATGACCACTAAAAGAAAAAGAAAAAAATAGACAGAGATACAATACTAAATACTAGCTTGTATTTCCATATTATATATATATATATATATATATATATATATATATATATATATATATATATACATACATACATACATACATACATACACACACACACTATAATAAGACTATTTTATACGTGCGTGCGTGTACATACACCGATCAGCCACAACATTAAAACCACCTGCTAATATTGTGTAGGTCCCCTTCGTGCCACCAAAACAGCTCTGATCCGTCAAGGCATGGACTACACAAGATGTCCTGTGATATCTGGCACCAAGATGTTAGCAGCAGATCCTTTAAGTCCTGTAAGCTGCGAGGTGGGGCCTCCATGGATCAGACTTGTTGGTCCAGCAGATCCCATAGATGCTCAATCAGATTGAGATATGGGGAAATTGGAGGCCAAGTCAACACCTTGAACTCTTTGTCATGTTCCTCAAACCATTCCTGAACAATTTTTGCAGCGTGGGAGGGTGCATTATCCTGCTGAGAGAGGCCACTGCCATCAGGGAATCCTGTTGTCATGAAGGGGTGTACGTGGTCGGCAACAATCTTTAGGTAGGTGGTAGGTGTCACAATAACATCCACATGAATGCCAGGACTCAATGTTTCCCAGCAGAATATTGCCCAGAGCATCACCCTGCCTTCTTCCCATGGTGCATCCTGCTGCCATCTCTTCCCCAGGTAAACGACGCACACGCACCCAGCTGTCCACATGATCTAAAATAAAACGTGATTCAACAGACCAGGTCACCTTCTTCTATTGCTCCATGGTCCAGTTCTGACGCTCACGTGCCCATTGTAGGTGCTTTCAGCAGTGGACAGGGGTCAGCATGGGCACTCTGACCAGTCTGCGGATACGTAGCCCCATACACAACAAGCTGCGATGCACTGTGTGTTCTGACACCTTTCTATCATGGCCAGCATTACATTTTTCATCAATTTGTGCTACAGTAGCTCTTCTGTGGGATCGGACCAGACGGGCTAGCCTTCGCTCCCCATGCACATCAATGAGTCTTGGGCGCCCATGACCCTGTCGCTGGTTCACCAGTTGTCCTTCCTTGGACCACTTGTGGTAGGTACTAACCACTGCACCCCACACCCCACAAGACCTGCCGTTTTGGAGATGCTCTGACCCATTCGTCTAGCCATCACAATTTGGCCCTTGTCAAAGTCACTCAGATCCTTACACTTGCCCATTTTTCCTGCTTCCAAAACATGAAATTCAAAAACTGACTGTTCACTTGCTGCCTAATATATCCCACCCCTTGACAGGTGCCATACTAATGAGATTATAAATGTTATTCACTCCACCTGTCAGTGGTTTTAATGTTGTGGCTGATCGGTGTATATAGTCTTAATTCCAGGAAACAAAAAAAATGTGCGGGATAGCTCAAGATGGGTTCTGGTTCTGGCCATTAGAGCTCAGTGATAGAGCGCATATGACGTACTCTAATCCAGTGGATGATGTAGCAGGTGGAATGCTCCTATACAGCCTGAAAAGGTTTTGTCAGATGTCCTTAGCATGTTGTGTACAATGGCACTGGAAGTTTTTTTTCCCACAGCTCCAAGTTTGCAATTCATGTCACAGTACTGGCAGCGATTCTAACTCTTATAAGGTGCCAGGCAAAACGATCAGGCAAAGGGTGAGATCCGCCACGGATTTCTTCCCATGTCGAGCACTGCCGTATTGACCACACACAGCCTGAATTATTGGACGATGAGGAACAGATAAATCCTCCTGCTCAAGCAGAGCTTCACGCCTTAAGTTCATCCAACATCTACAGCAGATCGGCTGTACATACTATAAAATCATTCTAAATTGTAATGTTGTACATTGTGCTGTTTTATAGTGTGTATGTTATGTGTATGTTTTTTGGCATTTTGCTTCGGTGGCATCTTTCTCTTCATGTTTGAAACTGTACAGGTGCAATGGTGCTGCAAGCCCTTATATGGAGATGGTTTGGGCGAGTTTTATGCAAATGACTAACTATGTGCATGCACTTATTCATTTAGAAAAGTCCAGTTTCATTAACATTAGTACGAGGGTAAGAACAAATTAATGCAGGTATGCACATATTGTGAATCAGGCAGAAATTTTTCGGAAATTTTTTCCTGTGTGTATAAAAAAAATCCGCGCAATTATTAGTGAATGACGCCCACTGTTCTAGAGGAGTGGCTGTTGTAAATTTGGGATTAAGAAATGAATGCAATTCAGGTAGGGATGGGCAGAAGTACCCAAGTACTTGGAAGAGACAACAATAACCGATCATGAACACATCCTTGAAGCATCTCAAATCATTCAGTCAAGTAATAACCACATGCAAACATGCCAAAATAGGCCCTCTTTTTTAATTTTGTCATTTGTTACAGTGGAATTTTGGATGGTTACTTCGGCCCAATAGGTTAGAGGTGTCCAGCAATTTACATTAGCATTGTACATGGTGACTTTCAGTCTGGGGCAACAACGCTCAACACTGCATTGCAAAATGTGTAATACCAAGACAGAATGGAACAGATCACCACACTTATGTTGCAAGACGTTGAAAATAGGGATGCAACGATATAGAATTTCTGGGTTGGTACTAATAACGATAATGCATGGCTTATTGTGGTCGATACAGAAAACAGATTACTTTATGAATTTATTTGCATTTTAACCCTTTATATTGGAGCTACGAAAAAAATATTTAAAACTACGCACTTGAAACAAAAAAGGTATCGTTTAAAAGCTTGGAATCTTGACTGCACCTTTCACAACTCTTAACTGCTGCTATTTAAGGTTTTGCGGATGTAACCAGATGTGAACCAGAAGTGTGACTATATTACAGATGTATCCTAAATTTAATGAGAAATAAATGACATTACACTTGCATAAAATGTATTGTGTCCATTTATATGAGTATTTATGGTAATCCTGATGAATTGCTAAATTAAAAAGAGAGAATAACAAACTTTAAATAAGTGTAATAATGAACTGAGATATGTTGTGTTCGGACTTGTTTTAATCAGGATCATCTGATTTAAGTAACAATGTCATTATCCATATTCTGTTAATGTTTCATGAAGAAATAATCGGAAAAAAACAGCAATGACTGCATACATGATGAAACATAAAAAATATGTTTTTGTCGAATTTTCGCTTATTTCACGAATTAAAGAGAATATGGAAAACGGCACATTGTTCCTTATAGAAGTTGATCCTGATTAAAACAAGTCCAAACACAACATAATTCATTTTTACACCTAAATTCCGTTAATAATTTAGCGATTCATCAGGATTACCATAAATACTTATATGCACAGCAGATGATCCCCATTAAAACGAGCCACAGAGGGACATGACATATTTCCTGGTCCCACACACTGATCGGCCACCGATATATCGCGCACTGCTAGTTAAGAAAACAAGAATATACGATGACCAAAGATGCTTGTCTGGGGCATTTCTACATAAACCAACACAAAAATAGCACAACCAGAACTAGCTCCATTTCCCAGAGTACTAGTTTAATTTACCCGTTGAGCACTCAAGTAGTCGAAATGACCGAAATGCACATCCCTAATCTCAGATCGTACCTGGTCTTCAAGTAGTCGCTGCCACACCAGCTGAATTTCCTCAAGTTTGTTCCAGCGCTCTTCTGTCCAGCGACACACCGCTGCCCAACGCTCTCCCAGTGACTGTGAGGAACAGCAGGAAAAAAGAGAGAGAATGTTATTCACTCAATAACTTTTCACACACATTTATGACCATTCTCTCAGCACTGGGAGTGTCAAATGTCTGTCCAGTTCCAAGCTTCCGACTGCACCGCATCCAGTGAATTCTCAGCCTCTACACCGTCCAAAACTAATACATTTAATTCCTAAGAGGAGCTGTCAGTAAATCCATGGAGAAAGCTAGAAACCACTTGTTGAGAAGAGGTTTGCAGTTTCTTTTCTAAGTGATCAGCCATAGGCAAAAAAATCCCATAGACTTGCATCGAAGGAGGGACATGAGTAAGATCACAATATACAGTAATAGAGACTTGGGTGGCCAATTTTTACTTGCAACCAGTAAGCAACCACCCAGAACAACCTAGCAAGGTCGAAGAAATTGTCACCTGCCCACAACACCCTAGCATTTTGGAAAAGACAGGTATAAAAGGTCAAAAGATCTTGTTTTCCATCCCAGGCATATATGGACAATGTGTCTCAACTATAAGACATTATAATAGCCATCTAAGTGAGCCATTTAAGACCAATGTATCTTAAAACATCATCATATGAACAGTAAAACTGGCTCTAGATCAGACTCATGCAGGATATATATTCATTGTGTAATATTCTAGATATGCGAGTTGAAGAGAACCTGCAGTTGGTCCTCCAGGGCAGTGGTGGCACTCTCTCCACTGTTCTCATCCACGACCACTACCATGTGTGTGAGAGAGTTCACCTTCACCTGCTCCACCTCCAGGTCATTCTGCAACACCTGACGACATAATGCAGTAAAAAAAGGTTAAAGGTAAAGGTTAAGGGATGGTCCAAGCACACTTTAACTTCATTTAATAGTTTATTAGGTTACAACTGTCATATCACTTAATTTACTCACAAATCTTTGGTAATCTGGAAAGAGGAAATGCACATTTATTAAGGCAAGACATTATGAAATGTACTGGATTATTGGATTATATTACTCAAGCTTCTCCAGAATGGAATGAATTTGAAAATGAATTGACCCTTCGCTAAGCCCCGCCTTAAAAGCGTTTCTGACCAATCCTGTCTTGGCAACTGTTTCTGGGCCGCCATTACTTTGACATGCATTTGCTATTTGCATTTGAGTACTTTAAAGCGGGATTTTATTTCTTCCAATGGGGAGTTCTGCAGAGCTTGTCAGAGTGAGCAGCGTAACCAAGGGGGGCGTAGCTTAGCGAAGGGTCAGTTGGGAATGAAATACAGTAAACCGCCGTTTAATATCACGAAAACATGTCCAGGTTACATTTCAAACCAAAACCAAAAGAAACAAAAAAATAAATTATATATAATTATAAAGAAATCTGTCCGTCAGGGGCCGGAGGACTCGCTGCCGTCCACCGGTGGAGGAGTGAGCTGGCATACGCCAGAGGGTGGAGGAGCGGTTGAGGACCGGGCGACAGCAAGCCCGGGAGCCGGCGAGCAAGTTTTCTCTCTCTCTCTCTCTCTCTCTCTCTCTCTCTCTCTCTCTCTCTCTCTGTCACTCCGCCTCGCACTTTCCCTCTCCCCTTTCCCTCCTCTTGTCTCTCCCAGGGCTCAAAAAGGCGGGAAAGACCCACCACCCCCTCCAGGAAGGGAGGAGAGTGCGTCATGCCGGGGGTTTCCCCGGCCTGAGTCTGGCGATGGTGGAGTGTGACGAGGAGGAGGGCGGGGCCGGGCCATGAGGACACACGACCAGCCCTGAATCAGGCTAATCAGCCGGGAGGGGGATAAAGACGAGCCGGAGGTGCCAGTTCAAGGGAGAGAGAGACGCACGTGGCCATGTTGCATGTGTGTCTGTGTTTATGTTTGTTTTATGTTGAGTTTTATCATTAAACTTTGCGTTGACTGTTTAGCCGGTTCCCTCCTCCTCCTTGCCCACCTTACCTCTTTACAGGTGGATCTGAAGTTTGTGATTGAGGTTCTGTACTAAATACAAAAATGTGCATGTGTGTGTCTCCATAAATAGTGTGGAATAGCATGGATGTTGTGGTGTCGTCCCTGTGAGGCTGTGTGGCTCCTAAACATAAGCATGTGTGTGAGAATGAGTGTGTGTTCGTTCTCGGCTAACTGAGCAAACACGCTGATGTCGCGTTGGTCTCCAGTTCACTGGGGCGTGTACTGATTTGCTCATTCATTAATTTCTCACTCGGCAACTCAATCTCTCTCCCTCTCTCCTTTCAGAAGTTACAATAAATTCTCAATGAGATCAGAAAGTGAAAGTTTTTATTTGTGAACTGGCTATGCACAAACACACACACACACATTATGACGTGACCAATAAAATGTCTCCCTTACTTTATGCTGCTCTATCTGAGACACATATCCTTCCATGTCTTTTGCTACTGGCTCTGTTTCCATCTTACGGATCCGTGCCTCGGTCTGTGTCAGCCAATCAGAGAGCTGCTGGAGCTGCTGTTGTTGAAGGTCCATGAGAACTTCATGAAGTCTGAAGGTGGAAGAATAACAAGAGAAATGATATGGTGAAGAAGTGAGTACTGTTGAAACGGGAGAGTTTGACAGGAATGTGTCTGTACCTGGACTGGCGGTCCATGCTGGCAACCCGCAGGTTTTCCCAACGCGAGTTCAGCAGGGTCATCTGCTCTCGGATCTCCTCCTCCTCTTCCTCACTGAGGTTGCCCTGAGCGATCAGCTGGTTTCCCGCCTGTAAGACGTTACCCACACTGCTCTGGTGTGCCGTCAACTCCATCATAAAGGCCTGAGGGGGCAAAATGACACATCAATTACCAGGATACCTATAAGCAATCATTACTGACATTTTAAATAATTAATGTACTGATATAAATTAGTTTTAAGGGCTGTTCACACAGAACACATTTTTGTGTCCATCTGCTCTCTCTTCTTAATGTTTTTCTATGTAAACATCCGCCAGACAGACATCTTTAACTGTTGCTGGTATTTTCTGTGTGTGTGCGTGTGTCTCGCAAGGGATCGGCAAATTTTCTAGACAACGTGTCAGGTAAAAAAAAAAAAAAAAAAAACTATTTTTAATGAAGACATGCATCTAAAAGGGATACTTCACCCAAAAATGAAAGTTCTTTCATCATTTGTTGTTTCAAGGAGCACAATAAAACGCTACTTGAACAAAAATGAGCTGCATGGTCGAGTTGCCAGAAAGAAGCCAATGCCACAAAAAAGCCCGATTAAAATATGCCCGATATCACCTTGACACGCCTCACAGCTTCTGGCACACTGTAATTTGGAGTGACGAGACCAAAATAGAGCTTTATGGTCACAACTTTAAGTGCTATGTTTGGAGAGGGGTCAACAAGTATTGTGCTCCTTGAAACAACCACACTGTCTTTTTCCAGAGCAGCCTGTACTTCTCCTGAGATTACCTGTGGGTTTTTCTTTGTATCCTGAACAATTCTTCTGGCAGTTGTGGCTGAAATCTTTCTTGGTCTACCTGATCTT
The DNA here is from genome assembly GCF_019703515.2 of Myxocyprinus asiaticus. Classification (NCBI taxonomy): domain Eukaryota; kingdom Metazoa; phylum Chordata; class Actinopteri; order Cypriniformes; family Catostomidae; genus Myxocyprinus; species Myxocyprinus asiaticus. The sequence goes on along the minus strand of NC_059371.1, from coordinate 6,037,605 downwards.
GGCTTGGTATCAAGAGATCCCAGAATTTTCCACTTCTTAATAAGTGATTGAACAGTACTGACTGGCATTTTCAAGGCTTTGGATATCTTTTTATATCCTTTTCCATCTTTATAAATTTCCATTACCTTGTTACGAGAGTTCTTTTCTGCTCCCCATGGCTCAGTATCTAGCCTGTTCAGTGCATCCACATGAGAGCTAACAAACTCATTGACTATTTATACACAGACACTTACTGCAATTTTAAAAGCCACAGGTGTGGGAAATTAACCTTTAATTGCCATTTAAACCTGTGTGTGTCACCTTGTGTGTCTGTAACTAGGCCAAACATTCAAGGGTATGTAAACTTTTGATCAGGGCCATTTGGGTGATTTCTGTCATCATTATGACTTAAAAAGGAGCCAAACAACTCTGTGATAATAAATGGCTTCATATGATCACTATCCTTAAATAAAACAGTTTTTTGGGGGGGTTTTTTTGTATGATAAGTCATAAAAGCTCATTCTGATTCTTCTGATTTTCAAAATCAATGCCAAAATTTCACCATTTCTGTCAGGGTATGCAAACGTTTGAGCACAACTGTACACACTTGGATGAAATTCATGTGTTGTGATGTATCTGCTAATCTATTTGACCTGGCAGCTTTCTGGGTCACCATATTCCCAGGTGAAAACACTATGGTAACAGCCATGGCAACATCAGACCGTCAGCGTAGAGCCGAATCAAACTTCTAGCAACAGGTTAATCACAGCAAATTATGATGCGAGAAATATTGGTTGGTATAAAAAAAAAAGTAAAATAACAGTCTCTTTTATCCAAACAACAAGAACAGGCAAAGAACCTAAAGGACAAATGACGCAACACACCTTCTGTATAATATTTCAGTGTTTTATGATTAAAGTGGAACCGTATTGCAGGGACGAACAGGTGGATACTTTCAAAAAAGCCCATTCCTCAAGGGATCAACACGGCTTTGTTTTATTTCCTTTGCTGTTGTTTCTGCGTCAGTGCCTAACTTTAGCGTTCACTTTCTGAAAGGAATGTAAACCACAACCCGCCCTAAACACCAGCCCTCATGCCTTAAAACTCTCGCTCAAGATCCGTCACTCAGGAGTGAGTTTATGGGCATGGGCTCTGATGTCTGTCAGTCTCTCGGCATCACAGAATTCCTCACATTTCTGGCATGTTCTGAGCATGTTCTCCAAGAGGAGGAGGAAAGGAGAGTAGATCGCATCTGAAGACAGGGCACGCTAACACTCAGGTTAAAGGTAAAAAGGATATAAAATGAACCTAGTGCAATGGTTCATTTTATTTTTTTTGTAGATGGTGTGTCCACTGTTATTTTTGTTACACGTAAATTATGGCGAATAAACCCTGTGAAGACTTATTTTTTTCTATTATTATTCACTTTTTGTGTTCCACAGAAGACAAAGTTATACCGATATAGAGTGACATTAGGGTGAGTAAATAATGACAAGGTTTTCATTTTGGGTGAACTATTTCTTTAACTTTTCTAAAGGAGAGTCCTTCTAAGTTGATCTTCTAGGTTGAAAGTGTAGATTTGGGCTTTATATGGTTTGTAGTATGAGATATGACCTGACACTGGGCAGAGAAGTATAAATAGACTTGAAAGATGGAAATGCAGTGTTACGTGTACCTCATGAGTGTGGAACTGCTCTTTGACCTCCTCGACATCATCAGACACGTCATCCTGCATGTGCAGTGTGTCTTCAGCAGACAGCAGCCAGGTGAGCACCTCCTCCAACGTTATCTGATATGTGTCCAGATTCACCTCCATCTCCACCTCTGTCAGTGTGCTGGGCGTCTCTGCACGCGCACAGCCCGCCCCCTCCGCCTCTCCAGCCAATCCCTGCTAAGGAACAGACAGCAGTTCAGTTCACGACCAGATAGACAATTGGAATGTTGAAGGTCAAAATTCAGAAACTTTTGACAAAAAACACTTTCACATATTTCACCATATTACTTTTTTTCCAGTCAAGGTACTACTTCTGTTATTCACACAAGCAACGCCTTGTGTGTCCTTTAAACTCTTCAAACGAGTCACAATATTACTGTTATTATTACTGTTAGTATTGTGTTAATATTACACAATCCTTATGTTAGTGAAGGTCAAAGATGTAATTTAATATATAATATATGATTTTATATACAGTACTATGCAAAAGGTTTAGGCACATGTTTTCATGTATCAGTTGATGTCATACAAAGTCCAGTAAACATAAAAAAGCACAACAATATTCAGTGTGACCACCTTTGCCTTTAAAACAGCACCAATTCTCCTATGTACACCTGGACACAGTTTTTCTTGGTTGTTGGCTGATAGGATGTTCCAAGATTCTTGGAGAATTCTCCACAGTTCTTCTATCTATTTAGGCTGTCTCAACTGCTTCTGTCTCTTTATGTAATCTCAGACTGACTCAATGTTCAGTGGGGGACTTTATGGGGGCCATGACATCTGTTGCAGGGCTCCCTGTTCTTCTATTCTAATCTTTTCTATTTGCAAAAGTAATGTTTGGGAGTCTAACATTTATATTTCCTATTGACACACTAAAGCCGCAGATGTAAATAACCATCTTAAGACAAATGCTTTTGTGAAACATCTTATGTGCCTAACACTTTTGCACAGTACTGTATATACAGGTGCATCTCAATAAATTAGAATGTCGTGGAAAAGTTCATTTATTTCAGTAATTCAACTCAAATTGTGAAACTTGTGTATTAAATAAATTCAATGCACACAGACTGAAGTAGTTTATGTCTTTGGTGCTTTTAATTGTGATGATTTTGGCTCACATTTAACAAAAACCCACCAATTCACTATCTCAAAAAATTAGAATACATCATAAGACCAATAAAAAAAACATTTTTAGTGAATTGTTGGCCTTCTGGAAAGTATGTTCATTTACTGTATATGTACTCAATACTTGGTAGGGGCTCCTTTTGCTTTAATTACTGCTTCAATTCGGCATGGCATGGAGGTGATCAGTTTGTGGCACTGCTGAGGTGGTATGGAAGCCCAGGTTTCTTTGACAGTGGTCTTCAGCTCATCTGCATTTTTTGGTCTCTTGTTTCTCATTTTCCTCTTGACAATACCCCATAGATTCTCTATGGGGTTCAGGTCTGGTGAGTTTGCTGGCCAGTCAAGCACACCAACACCTTGGTCATTTAACCAACTTTTGGTGCTTTTGGCAGTGTGGGCAGGTGCCAAATCCTGCTGGAAAATGAAATCAGCATCTTTAAAAAGATGGTCAGCAGAAGGAAGCATGCAAGTGCTCCAGAATTTCTTGGTAAACGGGTGCAGTGACTTTGGTTTTCAAAAAACACAATGGACCAACACCAGCAGATGACACTGCACCCCAAATCATCACAGACTGTGGAAACTTAACACTGGACTTCAAGCAACTTGGGCTATGAGCTTCTCCACCCTTCCTCCAGACTCTAGGTCCTTGGTTTCAAAACTTGCTCTCATCTGAAAAGAGGACTTTGGACCACTGGGCAATAGTCCAGTTCTTCTTCTCCTTAGCCCAGGTAAGATGCCTCTGACGTTGTCTGTGGTTCAGGAGTGGCATAACAAGAGGAATACGACAACTGTAGCCAAATTCCTTGACACGTCTGTGTGTGGTGGCTCTTGATGCCTTGACCCCAGCCTCAGTCCATTTCTTGTGAAGTTCACCCAAATTCTTGAATCGATTTTGCTTGACAATCCTCATAAAGCTGCGGTTCTCTCGGTTGGTTGTGCATCTTTTTCTTCCACACTTTTTCCTTCCACTCAACTTTCTGTTAACATGCTTGGATACAGCACTCTGTGAACAGCCAGCTTCTTTGGCAATGAATGTTTGTGGCTCACCCGCCTTGTGAAGGGTGTCAATGATTGTCTTCTGGACAACTGTCAGATCAGCAGTCTTCCCCATGAATGTGTAGCCTAGTGAACCAAACTGAGATGACCATTTTGAAGGCTCAGGAAACATTTGCAGGTGTTTTGAGTTGATTAACTGATTGGCATGTCACCATATTGTAATTTTTTGAGATAGTGAATTGGTGGGTTTTTGTTAAATGTGAGCCAAAATCATCACAATTAAAAGAACCAAAGACTTAAACTACTTCAGTCTGTGTGCATTGAATTTATTTAATACACGACTTTCACAATTTGAGTTGAATTGCTGAAATAAGTAAACTTTTCCACGACATTCTAATTTATTGAGATGCACCTGTATATGTATATACACACACACACACACACACACACACACATTTTGCTTCAAGAAAATACACAAGTTTGCATTTGTGATTTTTTTTTTTTTTTATTACAATCAAACACATTTCCCCTCTAAATTCTAATTTAATTTAATTGAATACATCATGGTAGTTTTTGCTGTACTGCCTTTAATTTGTGGCAATTTAAATAAAAGACAGTCCATGACAATAATGTCTTACTGCAATACAATGATCAGAATTGTTATTTTAAATTCATTTTAAATTTAATTTAATAAATCATGGTAGTATTTGTTGTGATGCCTTTAATTTATGGCAATTAAAAACAATTCTACAGTACTTTCTTACTGTAAAACAATTATTAAAATTCATTTAATTTAACTTATTTTGTTATTTAATATTTAAATACATTTATTGAATTAAAAAAAAATGATGGTAGGATTTGTTGCATTCCCGTTTTATATGGTGATTTAAAAATATATATATTACAGTAATTTCTTACTGCAAAACAATTATTACAATTGTTATTTTATTATAACTTTTAATTAAACTAAATTTTTTTTATAAAAAAACTTAGAGAATATAATTAAGTAAAATGTCTTACTGCAATACAATAAATACAATACAATTAATAAACTGAATTACAGTTATGAGAATGGAATGAAAATGACAAACTCAAAAGTAAACATCTAGACACATTATGGTAGTGGGAATTGAGGGGAAAAGCCTAATTATCATTCAAATAAGGTCACAATTAAAAATGTAAAAAAAATCTTAAATATTTTCTTATGATTTTGGGGTGAATTGTGACTTTTAAATGTTTTGTGAGATACACAAGAGAAATGTCTATTTTAAGCAGTGTGGCCTTTGAAAAA